>NC_081409.1:596069258-596369258 GCF_030272615.1 Cryptomeria japonica
ATCCACTCATTGGAATTATCAAAGCGGGAGACAAGAGCCTTCTTGTCTGACACATCTTCTTTAACTACTACAAACACAATGTCTTCACTTTCTTCATCTTCTGATTCCTCATCAGTGACACCTTCATCAACAGCTACAAAACAGTTTCTCCTGTTTCCTCCTTTGAACTTCTTGAACTTCTCTGGTTTGTCCTTATTATCACCATTAGGATAGTTTATGATAATGTGTCCTATCCTATTATAAGAAAATCATTTCAAAGGAAGCTTACCTCTGTATTTATTAGTTCCCTTAGGAAGTCTCTTTTGAAGAATAGATTCAAATTCCATCAGGATCTCCTCATCATCCATTTCTCTTCTTTGTCTTGGTTCACAACTGGTACTTGCTTCTTTTCCCTTTCTAGATGGTGCAACAAATGATTTAAAGGTTGATTCAGTCTTATGAATACTACCATCATAGTTATTTAGCTCATATGTTGTCAACTTAACAATGATGGAGTCTAGGGATACCTTTGTCTTGTCTATAGACCTAAACTCTTGAATAGCAGCAACCCTTATTGCATAGACTAGTAACAAGGATCTTAAGACTTTGCTAACAACAATGAAATCATCTATTTTACCTCATGCCCTCTTGATGTCTCCAACAATAGTTTTGATTCTTATTCCATATTGTTGAATGGTCTCTCCTTCAACCATTTGCATGTCTTCAAACTTTCCCCTAAGGCTCTCTTCCTTAGCTTGTTTCACATGCTCATCACTGTCATAGATGTTCTTTAGAGCATCCCATACTTATTTGGGATTGTCTTTATCCCGAACATCAATAAACTCAATGTCAGATAGACTGTTGATTAGGGCTTCCATGACTTGCCCATTCTTCTGAATCTCTCTTCTTTGATCATCGGAGAGAGTATCGATAGGAATAACATAAGCATTCTCAACATAGTTCCAGTTTTGAGCACCCATGCTTCTAATGTGGATCTTCATTCTATCCTTCCATATCTTAAAGTTATCTCTGTTGAACTTTGGACCTTCCCTATTCATCATTAGAGTAGGATCTTTTCCTCAAATAGTTAAGCTCACAACACATAGGACCTGGAGGACACTCTAATACCAATTGATGAATAATTATGAATAGAAAGTACTCAACAAATATTGAGAGGAGGGGGGTGAATCAGTATAGACAAAAACTTCCTAAAACTGGTTTAACTACAAAGATTGCACTTAACTGGAAAACAATAACACCGGTCTAAATAAGAGCACTACCAGTAAAACACAGTGAGAATGTGAAAGACATAAACCGGTAATGCTTAGATCTCCTCACAATCTAATATCACATTTCCACTTCACCCTTATGCATAAACAAGTAATATATCATTAGAAATATAATGATTGTTAGTTCAACAAGCTTTACCACTAGACAAAAAATATCAAAGCATCACATGAAAAGCATCACACATGACACACTACTTTTCACATGGAAACCCAACTGGGAAAAACCACGGTGGGGATGAATACCCACAAGCTGTTCTTTGAACTCTTCTAAAGTCCACTCTGTTAGGAGCCTAACCCAGTTAAGGAATTTTACAATAGGTTCTGCTAGGAACCGCTCCTACTAGGGATCACCCGGTTAAGGGATGGCTAAATACCCGGTTAAAGGTGAGAACCCTGTTAAAGGTTACCTCGCAAGAGGATTTGAAGAACTCATTGAATTGAGTCACCCTGTTAAAGGATTTACACAAAAGCTTGTTAATGCTACCCGGTTAAGGGATTTTCCATTTGCTGAAATGGTTAGAAGTCAATAGGTAATACACTGATATGATAATAGTACACAATGCCAAGGCAGATCCTTTTTAGCTCCTTTTCTTCTATAATCACACTCTGCAGGTATCAACACACTTCACCGGTCTGGCAATAATCAAGTATCCCTTCACTTGGATCCACACATAGCATTTGCCAACAAATTCAAAATGGAAAACATCATCGACCTTATAGGAAATAGATAGGTCGATAGCATAAACCCTAAACCCTAAACATTTAGGTTTAACAATTCAGTCGGTTCAATCCTAACCGTTAATCATAATGCATTGAATACATTAGTCTTGAACAGATCTCAAGATGTTCTCCAATGTTCATTCTTTTCCACTTTAGGAAGTTGATAACCCATCACACGCTCTCCACCATTTACAGAGACTTCGCACATTCCCAAGGTGGATAGGATCAATCTTCTTCATGCAAGATCCTCAAGGAAATCCTTCATGCACACAAGGCTGACATGACAACACGATCTGATCTTCATTACAATTCTAACTCATCACAAGATGTCATCAATTGAATCACATAGGATTGGAGTGCATCAACCAGAAACCCTGAAGCTGAGACTACCAACCAGTAGTCATGCCAAATGAAACCCCGATACAAAATTTTCCATATACCGGTTCTCATTTCACCATATCGGTTCACTTTGAACAAACATACCGCTTCACTTTTAAACATATACCAGTTCACATCATCATACCAATTCCCTTGCCTGTTTGCTTACTTTAATATGTCAGTTCATACTTTAGCATATTGACATCAATGACAACATACAATATCATCATGTCATCAAACTCTGCACATATGCCAACAATATATATGTAGTAGAGTAGGTGTGACTTCCAAAGAGATGATAGTTTCTCTTGATGAGGTAAGTTGACCTTGACTCTAAGTAAGACCAAATGAGACCCAAAGGTGATAGACCTTGATGAGGGACCACTTAGCAAAATGTTGTTGTATGTAGTGTGTTGAAAAAGTAAGATGAGGACAAGCAAGTGACCTTTTGACTCAAGTTTAGACAAATGTGAATGTAATGCAAGATGTAAAGAAATGATGGAATTTTATGAGACCTAGAAATAGGTTGAATTCTAGATGAAAACCTAGAGAGATAACCTAGGAAGCTCAATAAGTCTGAAACTGGCTGCTCTTGTTTGCTGGACTATAAAAAAATTTCAATTCTGAACACAGACGTGCCTATATACTTCACAAACAAGATTTAATGACACAGACATGGTTCTATCAAACACATATGCGTTTATGAGATTTTGTAAGTGCAATGTTGCTCAAGAGAACATAGACACGTTTCTGCCCTTCACAGACATAACTAGATGACATAGACGCGATTATGTCAGACACAGACGCGTTTCTAAAAATTGAGTGCAATTTTTCCAATTTGCGAAGTTGTTTGTTGTGACCCAATCTGAATTTTTTGACTATTTTTACGTGACAAGAGGACACAATGTTGATGAAGACTCAATGTTTGCAAGTGTTTAGACTTAAAATGACTCAAAAGAAAGTGTGTTGTTTGATGTAAAATTGTTTTGCATACATTTGAAGACACAAAAGACACAATGTTTTGATGTTTGGTCTTGAATGTTTGATTGTTCAAAATAAGACAAGCACAATTCTTATAGCTGGCTAAGACAATAGTTGTTGATCCCACATGGGGTTTCCCTCGAGGCAACGCTATTCAGAGTGGATACTTAGATGCTTGACCCCATTGGCTCCACCCTCGACACTCACTTCTCTAGGGCAGCCAAGCATTAGTCCCCACGAAAACTCCCCGTGGTGAACTTTGTATCTCTACTAAGAACCATATGTGTGTGGGTTGCTCC
Source organism: Cryptomeria japonica (assembly GCF_030272615.1). Lineage (NCBI taxonomy): Eukaryota > Viridiplantae > Streptophyta > Pinopsida > Cupressales > Cupressaceae > Cryptomeria > Cryptomeria japonica. Next base: position 596,072,905 of record NC_081409.1, read on the forward strand.
AGAGGTCCGACCTCCTGACCCAACAACTAGAAGGATTTTGGCTTTCTAAAACAAAAAGGTGCTAGTAAGGGCATCCACTCATGTTGCCATACATGCAATACTTTCAACTCTATAAATACAGAAGGCTCCCAACCGGTAGGGGTTACGCCTTACAAATGATCAAATAAATTTGATCAAACGGGTTTATGGGGAGACATAGTGTTGGTATGAACTAATCAACACGCGTTACCCATGGTTTTCACCATGGATACAATTTTTTATAGTGGTTCAGAAGAGGTGGGTTTTCCTCGCTACCACTTGGGTTGTTCTCTCCTCACTAGTAGTCCTAATGACCACACGGGGAGATAGACCCTCTAAAGATTAAACAAAAAGAGCCTATTGCCCAAGACACAAAAGACACTAGTTCAATTTTAGTGCACCAATTAAAGTGTTTGCTAGTCTATGAAAACAAGACACACAAATGAAGATAAAAAATCCCTGCCAAGGTCCTGCAACAAAGATTTGTTAGTAATTTGGATTGTTTCAAATGATTACCCCTTCCTGCAAGAAAATGAGTTAGGTGAATTTTAGATCCAAAATACTTTGTGAAATAGGGGCCTTCGACAAAATGATTTGCTTTCAAGACAAGCTGCACCAATTGTATTAGATAGATCACAAGATGTTAGCTCAAATAAACCAGATCTGAAACATTAAATGCAAGACAAAATGCCGAAAAATGAAAACCTTAAATGAGGAATTTTTTTTTGAAAATACGGACGCGATTTTACCCTACATAGACGTGGCTCCATTACATAGATGCGTTTTAACACCTCATAGACGCGTTTCTGCAAAAAAAAATGCAAAACAAGAAATCCTGTAGGACATAAACGCAATTAAAATAATCACAAACGCGATTAGATCTCACAGATGCGATTAAATTGCCCACAGACGTGCCTATAATGAAATCTTGTAATCTGGAAAATAAAAAATTCTGCCAAAAACACATACGCGATTCAGAGGTTCACAGACGCGGAAGAAAATAAAAAACGCGATCTCAAAATGCGCAAACTGGAAAATGTCGAAATGCTGTCGAAAATGTCAGATCTACAACTTCAAAAACACAAAATCTGCAACAAAAGATGTTAAATGCAAAAGGGACAAGAGTCCCATCGGGCGTGCCAAAATGTTTATGGTAAAAATGGAAACAACAATATTGAAAGACTAAATGAATTCAACCACAAAACCCTAGCCTAACAAGAACACAGATCCACCATAACATATGAAGATTACCTAAGACAATGCAAATCAAATGAAATCACAAAGATTATACCATCACATGTCCAATAGGGTTTGAATCTCCATTCTTCCTATCTCCATTGATCTTGCTTGATATATTTGCTCTCAGATTTTATGTGTGCACAAGAGCTAAACAAAGAATGGAAATGTGGTTGCAAGTAGGCTTGATCGCATATGAAAGTTTAAAAGCGTAGAGTAGTTGGGGGTTGATAATGAAGGAATCATCTCCTTATATAGAAGACACTATAAGAAATGGAGGGATATGATTAAGAGGTGTAAAAGATAAATGATCGGCTAAGATTAGCGGGTAGGTAGAGAAAATAAAAAAATAATGAGAGGGTAGGTAGTGTAGGAATTAAGATTTGAATGACATGTGTCATGGGTAGAAAAGGTTAATGAATTAATTAAATAAATAAAGATTTAATTAATTAATAGAAGAAGTGGGATCAACTAAATTAATAAAAGTATTTATTTAATTTAAGAAAAGGATAATTTAAATAAATAAAAGTATTTATTTAAATGAGAAATAAGGCTAGAAGAGGATAAATGAATGAATTAAATAAATAAAGATTCATTTAATTAATATAAGAATTAGGCTAAAATAATTAACTAAATAAATATATTTATTTAATTAAACAGGACAATTTTAGGTGTCTACAATACCCATTAAGGATATGTTATAGGTCTGATGAATCCTACATCGAGTAATTTATTTAGTTATGCTTTGACCAGGAGAGCGATATGTGGATGCATCTTTCTTAATTTCTATTTGACTAATTTGGATCCTGGATTGCCATTTAAGTGATGAATAATAAGCTCTGGATCCAAACCTGGCAATTCTGCATATGACCAGACAAAATTGATTTGCCGTTGTTTGAAGAATTCCATATATTGTTTCTTTTCTTCTTCTGATAGAGAAACTACTGGATGTAGGATCTTTGGTTGTCCAGTTGTCCCAATATTAACTGCCTCTGTTGGTTCAATCAAAATTGATGACCTTTCTTGATAGTACTTAGGTAAAGTGTCAAATCTCCCATCTTTCGGCACCTCGAGAAGGTTTTCACCATTAGATGTGTCCTTTATTTTTACTTTTTCCTGATCTAATGTTGTCAAGAAATGGTTTTCAGCATTAGACCTGATATTGTTTTCTTTATTTTTCCTGTTGCGACTAGGAGATTTGGCACCTACTTGACTGGAAGATACGTTGTTGAAATTCCTGGTGAAAGTTGTTGCTAGTTCGATTGCATTAAGATATACGGATATGGCATGGTCATTCAGAAAGGTATCAATAGTAGTATGTCCTTCATTTTCCCAATCAATAAGTTTGGGGTGGATTAGAGATAGGGGTCATCAGGTTGAAATGTTTCGAGAGTATTTAGGGTCATGATTGATGTATCAAAGTTTTTGATACGTATGTCAATGTCTAGAATGGTACCCTCATCAGAATGACCTTGTACAAGAAGTTATTGATCGTCCTCAATTAAGTTCAAGTCAGCCGAATGTGATTCTAGTTCAAGGGAACTAGTCCCTAACATTTGCCTTGCATACTTGTGAACTACATCGATGCCTACATCTTCTTCAAAGCAATTTTCTTTAGTTGATTCTTCAGAGTGATATGAATCCCATTCCCATTCATTAGAATTTGTATCACTTGCAACCTGCAATCTACAGATTTGTTCATATAGCATTTATTTTGCTTTTTTGGCTATATCTTTTCTTCTTTCATATTCATCTTCTTCTGGACTGAGATTGAGTTCTGTCAACTTTACTATCAACTCTCCTTGATTAGTAATAGGTTCATGCTTGTTTTGATTGAGAATTAATGCTCCTTGGGAGGTTTCATTGGTTTTTTTCTCTTGTTGATTTGAGGATTGTTTCTTTTGCCATTTCATGTTTGTTTGTCCTTGTTGCTTAGCAGATGCTTCTTCCCTTTCAATTACAAGTTGTTCTTGTCTATTTTCATATTATTCTTTTTGTTGGTTAGAAAATGTGTCTTCTAGTAGAGTAACTTGTGCATACCCTAAGCCTACTTTGTCTGTAGCTTGCTGAGTATGAGGTTGGATAGGTTTTGAGATACCTTCTTTTCTTTTTCCTAGAGGACCTATTCCATTGTATCCTATCTTTTGAAGAATGTTGAATCCTTTTCCATATTTTTCTGTAGGTATTCTGACATTATTGACCTTTTGTTGAACTTCTTCATTTTTCTATAGCCACTGTAGCACATCTTTGTCTTTTGTCTCCTCTGATAAGGTTCTAGCACTAATGAATGCTCCATCAAATATTGAAAGATGTTTCACCATTGGTTGCTGTTTTGAATTTGATGGTTTTCTAAAGGATTTAGGAGAGAGTGGTAATTGTGATATTGAATATTCTCCATTACCTCGATCTCTTAGCTGCATTTGTTTTTTCCATGATAAATAGAGGCAAATGATTATTCTTTGGATTGTGTGTTCGAAGATGACGCCTCCCTGTTATGAGGAACAATGACTTCTTGAGCCATTTTTAGATTTCTGCAGTATTGAAAAGGATTCGAATCTGTAGAGATTGTTATTTCTTGTCCCTCATATGGAAATTTGACACACTGATCATATGTTGATGGTACAACCTGTAGGTCATGTATCCATGGTCTTCCCAGGAGTACATTATATGATAAGTTCAAATCTAGTACTTGGCATGCTGTGTTTTTCTGTAAAGGTCCCACTTTGATAGGTAGTATCACAATTCCCTTGGAGGAATGTTCTTCTTCATCATAGGCTTTTATGGTGATCTTTTTTCGGGGATCAACTGCATCTTCTAAATATCCTAAGGCATGAACAAGACTCAATGAACAAATATTTAGACTATCTCCCCATCTATTAGAAAACACTTAACTCATGTTTTTATGAGTGAGGACTTCGATGTGCAAGGGAGTGTTATGGGGATGTTGCAAGGACATGTCATCTTCTTTGGTGAATGACAAGCAATGCGGGGTTGTGAGGTGTCCCACCATGGCCTGAAATTGGTTGATATCAAGGTCCTTGTGTACAGTTGTATCTACTAATGCTTGTTCAAGAATTTCCTTGTGTGTCGCTAAAAGTTTTAAGAGCTCCAAGATAGAGATTTGTGCGGGTGTTTTTTGTAGTTGCTCCACTAGATTGTATGGTTTTGTTCTAGTGGATGATGTTTTTGTTGTAGGACCCAAAAAAACCACTTTGGCTTTGCTTCGTGCGATGACATGTACGGGTTCTTGATGTTGTTGCTCTTTAACCACGATCACATTTACCACATTGTCATATGTATGAGCATAGTTTACCTTTTCTTTACCTTTACCATTTTGTCATGTTGATGATTCACCCTTCTCATAGTTAGGAAGCAGAGTTTTGAAAGTTGTGTGAGATTTGTTTGTTGTATGTCCATCTACAATTATTATTCCATTATCGATCAAATCTTGGATGCCATGTTTTAATCATTGACAAGAATCTATTTGGTGTCATTTGTTTCGATGGAAATCACAATAATGGTTGTCATTCCACCAAGCAAGTTTTACCTTGGGTTCAAAATTTCTTTCTTCTGGTAAAGTAATCAATTTGTTTGCGATAACTGTTTTTAATGCGGATCCAAGAGGTTCACCAATGTTTGCAAATTGTCTTTGAAAGAAATTTTTGATAGTTGCTTTTTGGTGATTGTTGTTTTGTTGAGTTGTTGCTGAGTGGGTGGATAAATTTAAAAAATGGTTGTTTTGGTTTCACATTGTTGTTATCCACTATCCCATCATTGACGACATTACAATTTCTATTCCAAAACTTTGTCTTATCATTGTGATTATTGTTGTTAGTGCTATTAGGAGGGTGAACTCCTTCTTTGAATATTTTCAATTCACCTTTCTTTATCATGGCTTCCTCCATTTTGATTCCATTATCAATCATTTTTGTGAAACTTTGATTTCCTTGCATTTTTAAATAATAACTCATTTGATCATTTAAATTATCAATGAATATATCCATTTTTTCGTATTTTGGAACTGTACAAGGGTACCGTGAAGCTAATCGTTGCCATCTCTATAAGAATGTCATGAAAGGTTCTCCACTCATTTGTTTGGCGTTACATAGGTCTAGCATTGTTGCTTCGTGTTGTATGTTGTAAGAGTATTGTGAAACAAACTTATCCACCAATTCTGAGAATGATCTGATTCCGGGTGTAAGTTTGGAGAACCATTCCATAGCTAGTCCAGTTAAGCTTTTTGGAAATAATCTTATCAAGTAGGTATCCTCATGTGCAAATTACATACTCATTGTGCAAAATTCTCGTATATGATCTTGGGGGTCAGTGCTTCCATCATATTTTTTGTATCTAGGAGTTTCAAAACCTATAGGAAATGGTCTGATGTTTAGATTCCTGTCGAATGGATAGGGACATATTTCTTGAAGTGAGTATCTTCTAACATTTCCTCTCTGTATATCTTGAATTTGTGTTTGCAGTGTTTGTATTTGTTGTGCAAGAGTCGTGATAGGATTATTAACATGATTTGTTCTTTTATGACCATGGTTTTGTATTCTAGGAGGATCTTGATCTTTTCTTGTATCATCTCTACCCCTTCTTGTATCTTCATTGGTTTGAGCATTATTTAGAACTTCTACGTCATCCCTTGTGGGAATGTAAGTTTCCTCATTGGTTCTCATGTTACTAGGAATTGACATGTCATTAAGTTTGAAGCCAAAAATATCGTCGTATTGTTCATTATTAAGAGTGGTGTCATCTCTCTTTTGTGTCAATTTGTTCATATCAAAATCTTGGGGGAGTTTAGCACCAAATTTTGCTAACATTAGGAAATATTTTCTTTTTCTCCCTCCAATATTTTCTGCATAAATTTATCGAATTGAGGATCTTTTTTGATGTCTCTGCCATTTTGTTATGTTATTTCCCCTTCAACTTGTATTTCATCTTCGTGTTCCATGCTTCTATAGTCTTCAGTTATTTCAAACATTTCTATTTTTGTTTCTGCAATCTTTCATCTTTGAGCCCTAGTTAGAACGGGCATACACGTGTTTTGAATGTTTTTCGAGGTTTAAATCTTGTTTAATGTGTCGCAATAAGTGATCAATTGTAGATGGATAGACACGAAATGATCTTTTCAAGTATTTTCTTGTTTACAAGTTTTTCGATCTTAGTTTTGGCGTGCAGATTTTGTGATTTTTTATATGACCAAGTTCAATAGGAATGATATATCCTATGATAGAGAATGAGGTTATTTTGATCAAGCATTGTAGTTTCATGATTAAAAGATGATAGATCCTGATGAGAAACTATGTTTGAACAATCAGTTTATCAAAGAAAATGTGATGTTGCACTTTAAGGTGTTAGATCTTAAAACTTATTTGAGGTGAATACTTGAGACCTTTATTAGGATTCCCACATATACTAAGAGGGGGGGGTGAATCATTATCTAATCAATGAAATGATTTTCTTGAATTAAAACATGTAGAGCATATTAATACTGTATACCGGTAAACAAAAAGTAATGCAATAGATAGAGATAACAACAACCACATGAAAAACACACCATAACACAATATTTTAATGAGGAAACCCGATGTGGGAAAAATCTTGGTGGGATTTTTGACCCACAATATTCACTTACTAGCCAATAAGAGAATATTACTGCTACAATAGGGGCCTGCACATGCAGGAAGGCCAAGTGCCTAGAGCTCACTGCTCAATTACAAAATAGGAAGTCTCACTGACTTACAAAATGGATTATATAAATCCAATGTCTTGTACTGCTTCAAAATAGCATCTACTATGCCAGATCCAGTACCGAATTATAGCTCTGCTTCTTACATAAACCCTTAACCTATAATTCACATAATAGGTCTGCCTTATTTCGCCTGATTACATTCCTCCATACATACAAAAATGTTCTACAATGATCTCTTATATATGTATGAGTCATTTTACAATCTTCCAAGTTGGCTTACAATGATTTAACAATAATTAATAAAATATATTACAAACAAAATTCCTATCGGCCTCTGTGCCAGTATGCTTCCTTTCACTGCCGGTGCCGGTGGTCTCTGTGGTGGTTTAAAGTCAGACTTTGCTAGTGCCGGTGGATTTCCTTGCCGGTGTCATAGGATTGTAAGGTTGTCATCAATGAAAAAACCTTCAATCACCTACAATGTCTCATTGGAGTGTGAATTTGCCAACAATCTCCCCCTTTGGCATTGATGGCAACACTCATGAGAAAAATTCAAAATGTATCCAAAAATTTTACCAAAACTGTGTGCTCCCCCTGAGCTGATGAGTCATTTACTGATTATTTTTCTCATTCCACTACTCCCCCTTTGGCATCAATGACAAAGGTTGTCAAAGTGTCAATAGAGTGTAGTTTCCTATTTCATCCTTGTAACCGGTTGGTTACAATCTGAAAAAGATCTGCCAAAACTAGATTCAGGCTCTCAAGGAACTTTTTGCTATCTTTTATTGTGGCCTCTGTCCTCTAAAATGTACCGGTGAGGTGTTGCATTTGCTCTACCGGTGTTTTCTGTCCTTGAATCAAGGCATCAGATATTTCTTTCCTTAAGGAGGCAAGGTAGTCCAGTTTTGGACTAAGTCTCCATTTAAGATCTTTAGCCTTACCTTTTATTCTTTCTTTTTCTCTTTCCAACTTTAATAGTTCTTCCTCAAAACCTGTTATCTTCTGCTAAAAAACTGATAATGAATCAGATGAATTAATGAAATTGTCAGTTAGTTGATTTATTTCTTCCTGTATCATGCTAATCTTCTTGTCTATATCAACTGTCAAAAAGTTAGTTTTGCATGTGTCTCTGTACAAATTTTTGAATTCCTTTAATGTACTACATAGATTCGGTAGAAGTGTGTCAAATTGCCTTGTACACTTCTTTATTTCTTCCTCAAAGAATTTGTGTTTTTCTTTTTCTAATCTCTCCTTGAATGCTTCCTCTTTTATTTGTTCAATTGTCACAGTGTTGTCAGTATTATACTTAGACAAAGTGTCAAGTTGACTCAAAGAATCTTTATTATCTACATTACATTTAGGTGCTATCATTTTCAAAATTGGAATGGTATCATCTATTGCCTTGTATGCTTGTGAGCTACAATCTATTATTTTATTTATGGAATCCAAAAGAACTTCTGATACATTAGTTGGTTTGAATTCTGTACTTGAAGAGCCAACATTCTGTATTCCGCCGGTGGGAGCAATTTCCTTTCTTATGGTGACCTTTGGTAGGTCAGTTTGTGTTTCCATTTCTTTAAGTAAAGGTTTGTCTTGCTTAGCTATTGCTGGTGGCACTGACTCTGTGTGAACCTGTTGCTGAGATGGAGCCCGTTGCTCTGCTTGTTGCTCTGAGTTATCATCTGTTAGTTTACCTTCTGTACCATCAATTATCGGTGGCTCATTAGCCATATTTGTCTTCCCTATTGTATCCTTATGTACCACAATATTAACTTTCTAAGTATCAATGTCAACTATGTATAGTACCTCAGAGTTAGGATTTGTGTCTTCTTGTGGTATGTCCATACTCTCACTATCCGGTTGATTATCAGTGGTAACTACCGGTGGAGTATTCAGAGGCGGTGGGGATAGATTATCTATTATTTTTATGCTAGGCAGTCCACCAACCTTGCCTTTTCCTTTATCCTTATTTTTCTGGTAAACTTTGATAGGTTTAGGATTTCTATATTCTTCCTGCATTTCCTTCTCTACAAGGAATATGTCCCATGCATTTGCAGCTTCCTCTACAACCTCATTTACTCTACCAACCATAAGTGCTATATGTCGATGTGCAATTAAGAATACTGACTGGTTAGCCTCTGTGATCAGATCATCTATCTCTTTTGGTGAGTTGACTGGGTATACAACAAGTAGTTTTTCAACTTTTATTTTCTTATCAAGCTCTACAACAGCTTGTCTTCTAGCTTCAAGCCTTTTAAACAGTTTTGCTGGTAATTCATCCATAACTTGCATCAAAAATTTCTTGTAGATATCCAAGTGTAGAATTACACTGTTTTCAACTTTTTCCTTGTCATCAACTGATAATGAATCATATAATTTATTGATATTCTTCAGCTTTCCATCCTTTGTTATTTCATCTAGTAGTTTGTCAATTGGAGCAATGTTTTGTTGAGTCTTCTTCTTGGGTGTTAACTTTTTCTTCTTTAGAGTTATCTTCTTAGTCGAGGGCCTTACTGCCTGTTGTTTTTGTCTAGTTCTTCTAGGAGAAGGTGTAGATACCGGTGAAGGTTCTCTTTTCCTCGCAACTCTTTTAAATGCAACTGGTATATCACTTTCTGAAGAAGTTGCTACTGGTGAAAGGTGAGTTTCTGGCTGTAGTGCTTCTAACTCATCTTCAGTGATACTAGTTTGTTTAAGTACATCTTCTTTGATAGCCTTTGCTTGCCTAGATCCTCTTCTTACTGTTGCTTCTACCTTCTTTACCCTTTTCTTAGATTGAATTTGATTCTCAATAGTCTCAGCATTGCCAAATACCTCTTCTTCAGGTTCCTTGGGTTCGTCCTGAATGGATTTTGCATATGTTTCAATTATGTGGTCATCAGTTTCATAACCCATTTTAGTAACCCAAATTGTTCTTGGGATAACTGCCTCCATCCAAATCTCATCCTTCTTGATAACAAAGCATATTTCATCCTTATACTTATTTACAATTGCTTGTGATAATCTAACTCTAGTATTCATCTAGGCCTTTAATGCTTGAAAGTACTCATTTATATTCTTTTCTCTGTTTTCACCCATGTTGTTTAGTAAATCAGACAATTGTTTGCCTACCGGTATATCAAAACCAAGATTATTGTTACCGATATCGGGCATCTGTTTTGTTATGTGCAGCAATAAACAAACAAGTAGGCTTCCAAATCTAAATGTCCCCTTTTTGTCTTTCTTAATCTTTCCAAGATTGTCAATAAGTTCATCCTTCAACCATTCACACACATCTATTTTTGCATTATCCTTGATCATATCATAGGCACTTTTTATGCATAGGCTAGAGACTGAATTTAACTTGTTTACATGTGTGGTTTTATAGCCTAAAATCATGCTAATGAATTTGACATTGATGTCGGTTACATCATTCACTCTTAAAGATCTCTTATCAGATGTTGCACTTGTTAGATTCATCACTAGGTCATTTGAGACCTTCTTTGTCTTATCAGGTCTGTTACCGGTGGAAGGTAACCCTTTCACAACTTTTACTGCCTCTTTAGTGATTTTGTGAACTGAGTCTAACCAGAAGAATGCACCATGTACCCTGCTTAAAACTATGCTTATAACTTCCTTAGGAAAATCCGGAATACTGAGAATTTCAGTGAATCCTAGGGTTTCAACTATTTTTTTGTTCAGGTTTCACATTACCAGAATCGTCACAAATTACAGTCTTATACATGCTCTTGATTTCCTCATCACCTAATTCTTCTATGTGACAATGAATGTACATTCTAGGGTCTTCAACAAAAACTACTCCTTTGGGAATTTGAGAAAAAGCACCAACATTATCATCCTTCTAAGCTATTTTAGGAACTAACTAAAATACGGGTCTAGGGTGCTTGATCACTTCTACTATAGTAGGGTTTTCTATGAATTCAGGAACAGATGAAGAAGCCATGATTATAAATACCTTTCTCTACCTTAGGAATGATTGCTTACTGAATTGCTTTGCTTCTTTGCTCGAAATGCCTTTGCTTAGAAATTTCGCGCTCTTTGAATGTTTGAATGCTCGGTGAAATGAAAATGGAGCCAAAACACTAATTTATAATGTTAATTTTGCCAACCACCACATTTAATGCTTGTCGGTTAAGTAATCACTTAACTTATCTGCTGGTATAGAAGTAATTTCAACTTCTTACCATCAACCGAGGGAATAATAGCATGTTTCACATTTGATTGCCAAACCCTCAAGGAATTTTCTTCAATTAGATGAAGAGTCTTCTGCCAGTGGAGTGCTACTCTATTCTGCCGGTGGAGGAGTATTCCTATCCACATTCAGTTCTGATTTCCTGATCCATTGTTTTGAGAATTCTTGCTTAACTTCTTCAACTTGTTCTTTTCCTTTCAAACTAGGACCTTTGTTATTTACCGGTGAGGACTTGCTTCTACAAAATTTAGCAATATGTCCAATTTTGTTACAGGCATAACAAGTCACATTATTTTTTCCTGAATAGCTTTTCCATATCCTATGTCAGTTTGTGTTCTGCATTGATTAGATAAGTGTCCAAATCTTCCACAAACATGACATCTTACATTCATTCTGCAATTTTCAGAATTATGACCAATTTTGTTGCATTTTGAACATTGACCGATGGGTATATTGGTATTCTGATAATTTCTAGATCTACATTGATTTTCTCTATGACCATACTTATTACAATTAAATAATTTTCCATTAAATTTATAAGCAGCAGGTTGTCTTACTAGTTTGCCATGATCCCGTGTGTTTGTAGTGCCAGAGCTTTCTCCAGCTTCAAAGCCAAGTCCACAAGTGTCACCATTAGGTTTTTGATTCTTAAAAAAATCACCAAGTTCTTTTGAGCTTTTCTTGAATTTTTCTTTGTGCTGATTTGCAGTATCCAATTCTCTTACCAAGATTTCTTTTTGTCTCATAAGTTCATTTGAATCATTCTCTGTATGCATCAGATATCTCTTCAACAAATCATTTTCATAGCTAAGTTTGGTGTTCTCATTTGCAGCATCACTTAGTCTTCTAGTCAAATCTTCTTCATTCTTCTTTCTATCTTCAATTACCTTACAAAATCTCATAGTCATATCCTGCATCTCATTCTTTGTTGTCATGTTCTCTTGTTTCAACTTGCTTATCAGATCACTAAGAGTTTCTTTTTCATCATTCTCATTTTGCATCTTTTCACAAAGTTCTCTTCTCTTGTTTCTTGCAATGGTAAGATTTTCTTGAAGTGCTTGAATAATAGCCTGTGCAGCCTTTAGATCATCTTCAAGTTTGATATTTTTCAACTTCTCTGCATCATAGTCTAAGAGAGCTGCTTCTAATTGCTTCATCAAGTTTTCCATCTCTACCGGTGTCAAGATCTTCCTCAAGCTGTTAGGCTTATGAAAATAAAGGACTAAGCTCTGATACCAATTGTTAGGATTCCCACAGATACTGAGAGGGGGGATGAATCAGTATCTAACCGGTGAAATGATTTTCTTGAATTAAAACATGTAGAGAATATTAATACTATATACCAGTAAACAAAAAGTAATGCAATAAACAGAGATAATAGCAACCACATGAAAAACACACCATAACACAATATATTAATGAGGAAACCCGGTGTGGGAAAAACCTCGGTGGGATTTGTGACCCACAATTTTCACTTACTGGCCAATAAGAGAATATTACTGCTACAATAGGGGCCTGCACATGCAGGAAGGCCAAGTGCCTAGAGCTCACTGCTCAATTACAAAATGAGAAGTCTCACTGACTTACAAAATGGATTATATAAATCCAATGTCTTGTATTGCTTCAAAATAGCATCTACTATGCCAGATCCAGTACCAATTTATAGCTCTGCTTCTTACATAAACCCTTAACCTATAATTCGCATAATAGGTCTATCTTATTTCGCCTAATTACATTCCTCCATACATACAAAAATGTTCTACAATGATCTCTTATATATATGAGTCATTTTACAATCTGCTAAGTCGGCTTACAATTATTTAACAATAATTAACAAAATATATTACAAACAAAATTCCTGTTGGCCTCTATGTCGGTATGCTTCCTTTCACTACCGGTGTGAGTGGTCTGTGTGCCGGTGTAAAGTCAGACTTTGCTAGTGCCAGTGGATTGCCTTGTCGATGTCATAGGATTGTAAGGTTGCCATCAATGACAAAACCTTCAATCACCTACAATGTCTCATTAGAGTGTGCATTTGCCAACATAGCGTGTCTAGCTTTTGAATCTGTTTTAATAGAAGATAACTTGATCGAATGACCCAAGAAGATGACCTACTCACTATGTTTGACTGTTTGAGAAATGGGTTGCTTTTATTTTTTGATTTTGATGTATTTTACCAGAAACACTGACAAAATGACAAGGAACTCTGCTATACTAACCAAAAATGCTGCTATACTGACTAGAAACGCTATTATACTTACCAGAAACGCTACTATACCGACTAGAAACGCTGATGGAATGACCAAAAACTCTGCTAAACTTACCAAAAACACTGCTATACTGACCAGAAATGCTAACAAGATGACCAGGAACTCTGTTCTGTAATACAGTGACTCTGAAGTTCAAAAAATGATGTTAAGACTTAGAAAATTGGGTGTTTGAACTTAGGGGATTGCAATTTTAATCCAACTTTGTGATTTTCAGACTCAGAGAACTAACATTTAGACCTAACAAGCATAAATTAGGAGATCTAATGCTACAAATGAGCAATTTGACATTCAACCCACAAGAGTTGTTGATTACACCAAAGGAGCTGACCTTTAGACTAAGAACTCTTTTGTTTAGACCAGGAACGCTACTCTTTAGACCAAGAACTCTAATGTGCTCAGCCTTGGAGAGTTGATGTTGAAATATGAGCATTCACACCAAGAGTGTTGATGTTTGGACTGGAAATGCGACCGTTTGGACCGTAGGTGCGACTGTTTAGACCAAAAGAGCTAATATTTGGACCAAAAGAGAAAATGTTTTGACCAAAAGAGCTAATGTTTGGACTGTGAATGCGACTATTTGGACTAATAGAGCTAATGTTTGGACCAAAAGAGATAATATTTGGACTATGAATGCGACTGTTTGGACTGTAGGTGAGGCTGTTTGGACTGTAGATGCGACTATTTGGACTAAAAGAGCTAATCTGCTGTGAAATTTGTGAATTTGATAGTTTGAAGTTTGATTTTTTAATGTTTGTCATATTTTAATGGATGAGATCTTGACTTGACTTATAAAAATAGAAATGAGATTGTAATTTTGTCACAAAGGACACATAAAGTGTATGTTCAAGAAGCTTTAAATAAAGCCCAAGTTTTCACAGGTTTTGAACAATTGAAAACACATCAATCAGTCTATCCTAAGGAGATTGGCTTCATTATTAGTTCTTATCCCACAACTTGGTACCCTGTCAGCTCACACAACCTTGTCACCCCCTAAAGGGCGTCCGTGTTTTTGCCTTTGCGAGAGCTAGTGGAGTCTCGTTATGAGCCTAGCAATAAGGTCTCAAAAGGGGAGTTCTCACATTCGCTCAAGAGGGACATACGGTGAGTATCTTAAGGAGAGATTCTTCACCCTCCATGCACTAAGAATTTAATAATGTTCAGAGGTAAACCGGGTAGCTTCTAATTTACTTGGAACTAGTAAGGGATCCATTCGACGTGTCGGGGTATAAACTCAATTAAGAGGTCTCATAGCCTTGAAAACCAGGGTTTGATATACTCGAAGGTACAGAGGAGAGCTATTCCTGAGCACTGTCGTTGACTTGATTTTCATCAAATCACATTTATCTTGTAGTGGGTTGGAGTACTTAGCATTAGCCGTTCCCACTTGGGTCGTTCCCCTCTCACCGACCTTAAAGGCTTTAAGAGTTATTATCTCCTCGGGAGGGCAGGCTCGCTAAAGATATGCACTAATGAAAGCAAAGGATGAGTCTGGATTTCTGATCACCTAAGAAAGGTGAGAGCATACTCGCCTATCATCAAAACACATAAGACATGTTTGTTCATTTCCATTGTAATTAGTCTATGTGCCTAATTTAACAAATATAAGTGCAAAATCTCGCGGCTGCAAACAAAGTTAGTAGTTTATATTGCATTCTTTGATGGAGAAATAGTTTATGACTCCGGTCTTTCACAGTGAAATAAGTAGCTGCAAAACCAACAATCTGGAAATTAGGTTCGGGAAAGTGATAGTCCAGAAGCAGAAATGAGGAATGCAACATACAATATTTGTAAAATCAATAAAAAACTGAAAATGCCATCAAATTGACCAAAAACGCCATCATATGTGCCAAGAACGTTGCTCTGCACACCAGAAACGCTACTCTGCACACCAAAAATGTTGTTTTGCACACCAAAATCGTTGTCAAACAGACTGAAAATGCTGACAAATGTGCCAAAAATGCCATAATACATACCAAAAATGCTAAGGTATAGACTAAAAGTGCTAAAGTACAGAAAAACATAAAAATAGAGTTGAGGAATCTCCCATAAATGCCATTTGAGGTGCCGAAATGCCACAATAGAGACTGAGAATGCTATTCAGGAGCCCAAGAGAGCTAATCTGCACTCTAAAAGAGCTAATCAACCCGTCAATGAAATTTCCTGCAAGCAAACTTGTTAAAGATCAAAGGGGCTAGGCCCCACGGTGGGCGCCAATTAATGTGATGCTAAAAATGTGGTATATAAGAGGCATACACATATAATGAGACAATAAAGTGTAATTGAAAACTAAATCAAAGATGCAAACCATAAGCCTTGCTTGAAATGTCCCATTTTCCTCTATTCTTGAGGACCTTGAAGGTGTTGGATTGATGGGCTCTCAACAGAGCAATGACCTCCAAAGTGGAAACTCAAGAGTTGAATAGCTATTTGATCATGATTGACTATGAAGATGATATGAAATGCATGATTTAAGAAACTAGATTAACATGTTATGATTAATCTAAAAGCTAATTACTAGATGATTGAAATGAAAAATTGCCTATAGTAATGATGCTAAAGCTATGAATGCAAGGGATGGATATGCCTATAGTATAAATGCCTAAATTGATATGAGGTGGGCCCCTTATTGCTCCAAAATGGGGGATATTTATAAGATTTCCAAGGCCAAAGTTGAGGTGGCAGGAATCAACGGTCCATATCTGATCTCAAGGGTCAAGATTGAGCAAGTTGGAGAAGAGGTTGGAGGAAGGGACACTTGTCATCTCTGTGGTGACAAGTGTCAAGGAGCTTTGCTCATAAAAGGGCAAGTGTCCAAGAGAGGAGACATGCGGCCAAAGTGCCATGTGTCTCAAAGAGAAAATATCCACACCATAGGAGGTTAGGATGTGCAAGATAGGATAGGGTTAGTTAAACCTAGGATTAGGTGGAATGGGTTAGGCTAGGTGGTTAAAAGTTAGGAGCCATGTGCTCATTTGAATTTAGAAATTCAAATAATTGGAAAATGATAATTAATTTCAACAAAGTTGAGTTTGTTAATCTTAATTATGGATTAGAAGAATTGATTTATATGGGGAGACATTAATTAATTTAGAATTAATTAATCAAAGGGGGATATGAAATGAACTATATAAATAAATCATGTAGATTTATTTACTAGTAGATGAATAGAGAAATTAATTAAATTGCTTGTGAATTTAATTAATTGGGAAGGGGAATTAATCAAATAACTGCGTATTTAATTAACTATCTTCAGACCATTTTTAGGTGTATACAAAATCTTATAATAATAATAGTTAGAAGCATGAGCTTGTATGCTTTTCATTGATGTTAAAATTGGTTATCCTGGTGGATATTGGTCCAAATATGCTTTTGGTTGTTGCAGTTGTACTTTGTGTTGCAGATTGAGTTCAACACTTTTGGTGTTGGTTGTGGCATTTTGTTTTGGATAGTAATCATTGTTATTTGACATGAAGTGTGTTTGTTATAATGGTCTGGGAAGCTTTTGGTTCCCTTTGGATATGTTGTATATTGTGTTGCATTCTAGTGGACGTTGTTTCATGGCATGTCTAGTATTCTAAATATGTTTCTCAAATGGTTTCGTTGTTATGCAAGAGAGATTTCTTGATTTGTGTTCAGGATATTAAGATATGTTGTGGATCGATATGTCTGATTAATTTATCTTAACTAGATCATATTTTTTTGGTCTGGATATGACTTGGAAGTTGTATTGGGATCTTGTTATGGGTCTCACCTTGGCTTGTGGAGATTCGTATGGAGTATTTTGCATCAAAAGATGTTTTGTGGCCAAGTGATTTCTATATCTATACATTATGTTTAGTAACGAATTTGGAGAATTTATTAGCATGTGTGAACCATTAGATTAATCTTGGAAGGATGTATTTGTTAGAGTAAAGTAATTAATTAACTTTACTCTCCTCTTAAGATTTCTCTTTATGCATACATTAGTCATTTAATAATTAATATTTGATTATTAAATGCTCACACCTTAGGGTTAGGTTTTCCTTTCGGTGTTGATCTCCTTTATAAGGATTGATCTCTTGTATTATTGTCACATTCTTGATTCATTTTTCTCTGATAATAAATCTTTTCTCTTTGTCAGAGCCAAAACCCTTGTATTCGTTCTCTCTCTTTCTCTGTGACAGGTTTCTTGCATGTAGGTTTCTTTGGGTTCTGTGGATTTGTATTTCTCAAATCCTACATGGCATCAGAGCTGGATCTGCTGCAGCTTGTTCAGACTTTTGAAAGATTTTGAGATCCAGGTTTTGGTTGCATCAGATCTGTGTTTGTCTTCTGTTTTTTATTTTGGAATAGGGGTTTTTTTTTTTGGTGCACTTTGAGCCCAAACGAACCTCACCGTTGAGCTCGTAGCGCCCAAAAACCCCTATTTCCATATAAAATTCGTCCGATTTGGACACAGTTTCTCCAAAAGGCAAAATTTTTTATGCCCCAAGGTCGTATGACCCTAGGGCATGCAGCACGAGGCGAAAATTCAAAAAAAAAATTTTTAAAAATTAAAAAATGCCATTTTTTTTACTTTCCACGGGCGCAGCCAGTTTTAAGGCCCGCGCCGCCGGTGCGCCGCCCGGCGGTCACTGCCCGGCCGCCGCCGCCGCCGGTAACCACCGGTCGCGGCCCGACAGCCACCGCCGTGCTGCCGGCGCAGCCCGCAGCCCACGTGCTACCCATGCCCCGCCTGCATGCCACCCATCCTCCACTGCCGCCCCTGCGTCGCCCCCGCGCTGCCAGCCCCTGCATTAGCTCCTGGTCGCCCAGCGGACCAGGGGCTTATTTTTTTAAGCCCTTGAGGGCTATAAGGGCCTTTTTGGAGCTGTTTTTACAAAATCGAGCATAACTCGGGCGTCCGATCTCCGTTTTTCAAAAATGAATAGGCGTTGGAAAGCTAACTCCAAGACCGTTCTAATGGTGTAGGAATTTTTTCACATTTCTCTAGTTTGATTGCATTTTTTCCTAGTCAAAGTCCGATGAGCCTTTTTGCACTCCGAGGGGCATAACTTGCTTGTTTTTGCTCCGTTTTTCGAAAGCAAATAGGCGTCAGAAAGGTGGTTCTGTGCTCTTTTCAAATCTATAGTCTATTTCATTAGTAAATTCTTCAAGTGCTCAAAATTTTGTCTCAACCCATTACTGTTTACTATCATTTTCCGACTTTCAGTTTGTACTGGGGATTAGTTTTTTGCATTGTGGGGGGGTGTTTTTCTCTTGCTTTCTATTAGTTACATCAGAAAACCAAAATATACAAACACCAATACAAAATAATCAAACCCCTTTTGCATCTTTTGTCTAGTTCTGAAAGACCACTTAATAATAATTCAAAAAAATTCAGAGCAGTTGAGGCACAGTTTACAGGATGGCAGACAAACCTATTGACTCTCTCACACTGCATAATTACCACACTTGGAAGGGTCGCATGATGACTCTTCTCCAGTCTCGAGGGTTATGGTCTTGTTTGGATGAGATTCAACCTCAATTGACACGTCCCTTTGAGGTTATGCAGCACAGGAACAATATGGATCAGGCTATGGGATTGATGGCTTTACACATTTTCGACAGTCTCCAGTTTCATCTTGAGGGTTGTCTCACTCCTCGAGCCATTTGGACCAAGTTTGAAGGACTTTTTGGTACTATCAATGAGTTCAGAGCTTTGCAACTTGAGGTAGAGTTAACTTCCTTGGTACCTGATTCGTTTCCCTCTATTGAGGAATTTCTGATGAAGTTCAAACAACAAAGATCTATCTTGCAGGGTTGTGGTAAGACTAAGACTGATATAGAGTGCATTTTCCTGATCCTCTCCAAGCTTCGGGGTCCATTTTAGATCTTCTCTTCGACCTTCTATTCCACCATGGATGCCTTGGGTGCTCGACATGTCATGCCTTCTTTTGAGGTCTTTTGTGATCATCTGACTCGTGAGCAAGCTAAGCTTAAGCAGTTGGATTCACTTTCAGGTTCACAGAACCAAGTATTGGCAGCCCAGTCCTCCAAAGGAAAACAGAAGCAGAAACCGAAGCCTAAGAAAGATTCAGAGGCTAGTGAGAATCCATCCAAGCCACCACCTAAGTTTGATTCAAAACCACAGTCCAATTCTAAACAGGGCAAATCTTCAAAGTCTGGTGAGTCTTCCTCCAAGACTAAGAAGAAATCTGGTGATCCTTGCAGTTTTTGTGGCAAGAAAGGACATCCCGTTTCCAGGTGTTGGAAATGTTTAGAGGCTTTGGAGGAAGCCATGCAGCAGCATAATATCAGTGCACCACAGCCTCCTTCACAGCCCACAGGGAAAGGTCATGCTCTTTCTGCACGAGCAATGTCCTCCACATCCACTTGGATTCTAGATTCTGGTGCTTCTCACCATATGACACACACAGAGGATTTGGTCACCGCTCTTGCCCCTACAGGCACTAGACATATTGCAGTTGGTGACTTAGCACATCTTTCCGTTGAGGGTTCTGGTACTGTTTCATTGGATGGTGGTTGTCTTTAGGATGTGCTTTTGGTTCCTGACATTTCGACAAACCTTCTATCCGTTTATCAGATTTGCCACTCTGGCTCTGGTAAGACAGTTGAGTTCTCACCTCATGATGTGGTTATTCGAGATCTTCATGATCCTGACTTGGTTGTGGCTACTGGGAGTGTGGATTCTGCATCTCACTTATATAGTTTTGATGTCTTTGAGAGTTCAGACACTGTTGGTTCCTCTCTTATAGCACATGTAGATTCAGTGAGCAGGCTTTGGCATGAGCGTTTTGGCCATGTCAATTACAGATGTCTACTGCAGATGAGTACACAAGCACTTGTGATTGGACTTCCACAGATTTCTTGTACGGATAGTGTATGTCGTGGTTGTGTCCTTGGCAGACATCATCGAGATCCTTTTCCTAAGGGTCGAGCCTCTCGTGCTAGGGCAGCCCTAGAGTTGGTACACAGTGATCTTATGTCCTTTCCGACTCCTTCCTTTTCAGGGGCCCGTTATGTAATCACTTTTATTGACGACTTCTCCAGACGTACATGGGTGTACTTTCTTAAGTACAAGTCTGATGTCTTTGACTCATTCAAGATTTTTAAGACATTTGTGGAGAAGCAATCTGGACTTTCTATCAGGCGGATACGCACAAATAATGGGGGGGAGTATGTAAATCAGGCTTTCAGAGATTTTTGCACTGAGCATGGTTTACAACATTAGTTTACAGTTCCTTACACCCCTCAGCAGAATGGTGTTGCTGAGAGAAAGAACAGAACCTTACGGGAGATGGCAAATTGTATGATACAGTCTCGAGCTATGAGTTCTTCATTTTGGGCTGAGGCAGTCAATTGTGCCAATTATATTCAGAATCAGATGCCTCATAAGGCATTGCGACATATGACTCCTGAGGAGGCTTGGACCCATGTCAAGCCTGATGTTTCTACATTCCAAGTTTTTGGTAGTGAGGCTTGGGCATTTATTCTTGATGCTCAGCAGAACATCATGGAGAGGAAGAGCCGACCACTCATTTTTGTTGGCTACTGTGAGGATGTTAAGGCATACAGGTTGTTTGATCCTGATTCCAGAGAGGTCTTGTTTCGGTGGGATGTCCAGTTTGATGAGTGCTATCCTTAGATGGATTCTCCATCACCAGCTTCTCCCTCATTGCCTACTTCTTCCTCTTCATCTCTTGAGGATTACTTATCTCTTGAGGATGATGTAGATGATGATCCACCATCTCCACCACCACCAGTTGCTCTGTCTTTGCTGAAGTGGGCCCGTGATATTGTTGATGCAGCTAGTTCTTTGGCAGGTGATCCTTCAGATACTCATCACACTCATGCTTAGACATGTGGTTCTAGTCTTTTGAGTCATGCCCTTTCAGATGATCCTCAAAAGTTTTCAGAGGCGACATGACACCTTGAGTGGGATAGGGCCATGAATGAGGAGTATTCTTCTTTGATGAAGAATCATACTTGGGATCTTTGTCCTCTTCCTAAGGGAAGAAAGTTGGTTCGGTGCAAGTGGCTGTATCGTACCAAGTATGTTGCAGATGGTTCTATTGATAAGTATAAGGCCCGTCTTGTTGCGAAGGGGTTTTTTTAGGTAGAGGGTATTGACTACTCTGAGACCTTTGCTCCTGTCTCCAAGATGAATTCTATTTGCCTGGTACTTTCACTTGCAGCTTCACAGGGATGGACAGTGTTTCGGATGGATGTGAAGAGTGCCTTCTTGCATGGAGACCTACATGAGGAGATCTATATGGAGCAGCCTCAGGGATTTGTGCAGGACACTTCTTTGGTTTACAGACTTCGTCGTTCATTGTATGGTCTCAAACAAGCCCCCAGGGCTTGGTATGAGAAGATGGACTCTTTCCTGCTTTCCTCTCACTTCACACACTGTCATTCCGATCACACTGTGTATATTCAGCGTCAGGAGGGTGATCTTTTGATTCTTGTTCTATATGTAGATGATCTCATTCTTACAGGTAGCTCATCCTCCATGATTCAGAGTGTTCAGAGAGCTTTGATGGAGTAGTTTGAGATGACAGATCTTGGTCTCTTGCACTTCTTTCTGGGTCTACAGGTTATTCAGTCTTCAGATGGGATTTCCATATTTCAGGAGAAGTATGCTCTTGATATGCTTCAGCGATTTGGCATGCTTGATTGCAAGTCTGCCCCCACTCCATTTCAGTCAGGTGTTGTTTTGTCTTCCACTTTCTCTACTCCTTCAGTAGACCCCACTTTATACAGGCAGTTGGTTGGCAGTTTGTTGTACCTGACACATTCTCGTCCTGATCTTTCCTTTGCGGTTGGCCTTGTCTCTCGGTTCTCCCATGATCCTCATGAGAGCCATTGGCAAGCAGCCAAACGTATTTTGAGGTACATTTGGGGAACCACACATTATGGCATTCACTACACTTCAGGATCCCCTGACATCATTGGCTTCACTGACTCCAATTGGGCTGGTGATGTCAATGATCGGAAGTTTACTTCTGGCTTCATTTTTTGCCTTGGTTCTGGTCCTATTACATGGTCTTGCAAGAATTAGTCTGCTATTGCATTATCATCTACAGAGGCTGAGTACCGTGCAGCAGTGTTAGCCAGTCAGGAGGTTTTATGGCTTTGGCAGTCGATGACAGAGTTTGGGTTTCCTCCAAATTGTCCCACTACTCTTTGGTGCAACAATCAGAGCGCCATTCACATTTCTCGCAACCCAGTGGAGCATCAGCGGACAAAGCATATTGAAATCCACATGCACTTCATCAGACAGTTGATTCAGGATGGTTCTCTCATCTTGGAGTACATTCCTACAAAGGAGCAGGTTGCTGACATCTTCACTAAACCTTTGGCATCTCCGCGCTATCTTCAGTTGCGCTCCATGCTTAGGGTGAAGGAAGTTGTCCTTGGGGGGTCTCAGTGAGACCTTCCTTCTTTCATGTTTTCTTTTCAGCATGTTTCTGTATCTCTTTTTGGAGAGGAGTTTTTTCCCACTAGGTTTTCTCCTTTACTCCGCTTTATAGAGATTTTCTTGTATTAGGGTACCTGATTAGGCCTTGTTGTCGGGACCCTCTTTTGCATTGTAGTTCTTTTGCTTTCTTCTGCATTGTTTGTAGCTGCATTGTAGCTCATCTTAAGGGGGGGTGTTAGAGTAAAGTAATTAATTAACTTTACTCTCCTCTTAAGATTTCTCTTTATGTATACATTAGTCATTTAATAATTAATATTTGATTATTAAATGCTCACACCTTAGGGTTAGGTTTTCCTTTCGGTGTTGATCTCCTTTATAAAAATTGATCTCTTGTATTATTGTCACATTCTTGATTCATTTTTCTCTGATAATAAATCTTTTCTCTTTGTCAGAGCCAAAACCCTTGTATTTGTTCTCTCTCTTTCTCTGTGACAGGTTTCTTGCATGCAGGTTTCTTTGGGTTCTGTGGATTTGTATTTCTCAAATCCTACAGTATTGTTATATGTTTTGGTTCCCTCTTTCTCTTGGAGTAGATTGTTTTGAGTATTTTTGATTGAGGTGGCTTATTTTGTGTAACATTCCTTATTTTGTTTTTGGGACCCTCAATTAGTTTTTTAATTTTGTATCTCATTTTTAATGAGTGTGAAAGAGAGAGTGTGTATGTGGGAAAATTCAATTTTATGTGAAGTTTATGTGAATGATATGCAAGCAGATATGAGATTGTGAATGTGAGAAAGTTAGATGGAGAAGAGATTTGAAGGTGATGTATTCAATAAGACAGTGTGATGTGACAAAAGAAATTATTAGAGATGTTTTCCATTATATTGATCACTTTATCCAATTATTCAAGGGAAATTTCATGTTCAAGAGAATCCTTCTCAGTTTCAATTCAGCTATTTCCTTTGTTGTTGATTAACAGTGAGTCATTCAACAATAGTTTGTATCTTTCCCTAAAGAAGTGATCTTTAGTTGAGCAACCCTGTATTTTGTATCTTGCCTAAGGTTGTGAGCCTTATTATGCAATTCCAAAGTAGTTATATTTTTGGCAGGAATCCCTATTCATTGTAAATAGTTACTATACATTGTGAGTTAGAATCTTACCATGGTTTTTACTTGTTTAGATTTTCCACATAAATTTGGTGTTCATGTGTTGATGGTTGATGCTCATGTATTGATGATTGTTGTGTTGTTGTTAAGTAAGTTGATGATGTTTATAATTAATCTATTTTGAAGTTCTAGAATAATTCACCCCCCCTCTTAGTCATGTTGTGTGTTGAAACAATTGGTTTCAGAGCGTTGGTTCCTCTTTGGAAAGCTTAGCCGCTTGAGGTAGATCGGAAAATGGTGCAGGAACTTCATGTTAAAGCCTTGATATTTGATGGAACAAAATATCCCCACTAGAAGGAAAGAATGGAATCCTACTTGGTGACATTGCAAAATAATTTGTAATATTATTCAGATATGTTACAAATGACCTTAGAATGGACCTTTGATTCCAAATGAAATTAAGGCTCAAAAGATAAATGCAAAATCTAGAAAAATACTTATCAGTCGTCTAAGTGATGAAGTATTTGGAAAAGTTGAATTATTAAAAGAAGCTAAAGAATTCTAGAATAAGTTATGTTATGCATATGAAGATGATTTACTCTTGAATTTGAAGTAGAAATTTGAAGGTTTCGGAATGGTTGATGATGAAAGTGTTGAGAACTACATATATAGAGTGAATGATACTGTGAAATATTTTTGAGCTGTTGGTAGAATCTTAGAAGAAAGTGATGTTATTAGATTGATCTTATTTACATTAACCAAACCCTACAAATTGAAGAAGTGTGCTATTGAAGAATTTCATGATCTGAATAACTATTTGACTGATCATCTTATTGGAACATTTTCTTCCTATGAAAATGGAGAGAAGGAAGATATAAATCCTACCAGAAAGAAGTTGCATTTAACATTTCAAGGATATCAGGAAATGAATAAAAAACAAGTGAGAACCTGGATGAGATTGAGGTGAACTTTGTAAGAATACTAAGGAGAGGAACTGGAAAGTACAAAAGGTAAGTTACCATTAAAAATGCTTTAATTATGGAAGAATTGCTCATTATGCTTCTAAATATATAAAGAAGACTACAAACAATCTAATGATGACGAAAATAAAAATATATGTAGAAGACATGATTTTAAGAAAAGTACAAATGATAAAGTGAAGACTGCATTCCATGCTAAGGTAAAAATAAGAACTTAGATCATTGACTCTAGATTTTCAAATCACGTGATAGGAGATAAGGACAAGCTCATTAATCTAAAGAAGTATGATGGTGGATCAATAAAGTTTGTAGGAGAGGAAGTTGCACCAATTTGTGAAATAGGAAGTATCTTGATTGATGGTAAGAATACAAATGATGATATTTATTATGTAGAAGGTTTGAGACACAGTTTGTTAAGTGTTAGTCAAATGTGAAATAGAGGTTATGAAGTTGTGTTCACCAAAGGAAAAATTGGAAAGATGGTAGAAGAAGGTATTAGGACAAGTGGAAATAGATGTTTTATAACTCAAAGCAATGAATGTTGGTTATGGCATAAAAGGATGGGACATGTTAACTTTGACAATATGATAAGATCGGTAATTCTAAAGCAATGGGAGATTTACCAAATATTATCAAGCCTACTGATATTGTGTGCAAGGAATATCAGTTAGGGAAGCCGACAAAAATAAGATTCAAGAACAAGGAATATTCTACTTCATATCTCTTGGAGATGATTCATATAGATCTTTGCGGACCTATAAGGAGAAGTGGACTTTATGGAGAAAGATATTTCATGTTATTTATTGATTATTACTCTAGGATGAGATGGGTTACATTTTTTAGAGAAAAATATGAAGCTTTTGAAAGGTTTAAATTTTTCAAAACAATGGAAGAAAATCAAGTAGATGATAAAATCAAGTGTTTAAGATATGATAGAGGTGGAGAATTTACTTCAAATGAATTTGACAATTTTGTGAGAAATATAGTATTAGAAGATGTTTTTCTGCTTTGAGAACTCCTCAATAGAATGGTGTGGTAGAAAGGAAGAATAGAGTTATTATTGAGATGGATAGAAATATGTTGAAGGATGCTAACTTGGTTGATGTATATTGGAAAGAAGTTTTTCATACTATTGTTTACATTTTGTAATGTACGCCAAAATAACCTAGAGAAACTAAACATCTAACAAGCAAATGGAGATAATTTTTTTTATTAACTTCTAATAACAAATAATTTAGCACAAAATCATCTCCATAAACTACATTCATTAACCATTAACCATTATGAACATACATCATTACATGTTTCATTAATTAACGTAAGCAAAAATAACATAATATCATTAACTTTTCCCTAGGGTCTTCAACATCATTACTTAATTAACTACGTTAATGACATCTTACTCACAAGATAATAATATTCCATCTTGAGTTAATGCATCATATTTAACTTCCTAACCATGAGATATGCAACCTACCAAATTATCTATCTATCTTGATATGCATGTCATCATACCATTCTACTAACATATTACATTCCTACTTTAAAATGCAAGACGATACCATAATCCTACATTAATTTTATGCACCAAAACCAAATGTGTATTAACCCAACATTTCATATCTACATGTTGTTTTTCTTTTCATGATAATGTAATCCTAATGCATAGGTATGATCCATCTTTACTAATCCAATTAATCTTTTTCAATTCCATCTAATACTAGCATGCTCATCTTTCTTATCATTAATTACAAATGCATAATGAAATAATCTTAATGCAACTTCCTACTTACAATTATTTACATGATATGCATAATTTTCCCTTCTATCAATGCTACTACATAAATCATTATCTTCATTAGACCTAATTAACCTCTTCTAACATAATCATTTCTTACTCTGAACATTCTTCTTCACATTCTAACTTGTTGTCTAAACATTCCATAGAATAATACAATTAAGCCATAATGAAAATTCATTCTACTTCAACCATAGCCATTTTAATTCTAAGATACATAGATCACATCCTTACAATAATACGATTTCATCCTCAATGTCTGATTACAATTTATAATATAATCCCAATTCCAACTACAATCCATCTTACAATTACAAGTACATAAAATACATCATGAGCATAGCTCTTCCTACTAAAAGATTCCAAATACTACATACAAGAATATTACATGTCTTCCATCATACTCATTATATAAATCTGCTACAAGGTACATCCATAATCATCATGAAGAAGAATCCACATCCACACATGAAGAATCCAAGAGAACATCCCAATGGCTAAAAAGCACCAATGACCCGACCATGTGGAACCAAAGGAACTACCCCCCATGCTAGGAGATGACACAAGGTCCCAACACACACTCTAGACCTAAGTTGGCACCCTAACCAAAGAGACTAACCAGACAAGGACACTCATGCAAGAACCCACATAATACAACAAGAATAAACTCCTAGAGGCGTATAAATCATCAAGACACAAATGAATCCAATAAGGTATAATCATAAATCATCAAAGGGGAACATGTAGGAGTGGAGTGTCATCACCTGCCATCCTCAAAACATAATAACATAAGGCACTAGCATGATGGACATGTGGATCCATCTCAACCTATGAGAGAATAAGAGAGATTACCTTACCATCATCACGACCTTCTCATGCTTATCCTAAAACATCCTCCCTAGGACTGCCATGAGGCTCAAATCAATTTATTTATTTTATTAATGAATCTAGCTACCCAACCCATCAATTATTAGGTTATCACTTATTTATAAATCATGGTAAGCTCCTAATGTGCCCTGATAGTCTAGAATTCATGCATCCTTACAAGGAACCTCATGCAAGCCTATCTCTCATGACTCCAATCATCACATGGAAGCCCACTCACCCTAACATGGCCCAAACAATAAGTGTATCAAGAGGCTCATAACAATAATCAAATTTTAAATCATAATAATCATACAACCATACACATACATGGTCATCCAAAGGTCATAAAACCAAATAAACATCAAAGAGCCTCGTAGAATAAAAATACTTCAATAAGATAATCAAATCTGCTCATCAAGTGAAATACATATCAACAACAAGGCACATCAACTTGTTGGACTGAGCACAATAAGCAACTCTCTCTACCACAACTTCTCAACATGATAGAGGCATAAATCCATCATAAAGATAACATAGAAGCGAAAACTATAAAATATTCATCAAATCGATCAAATGCACAATTTGGAAAATCATCAATAAACATCTAAAAAGCCTCTGGTACAAGATCAAATTTAGAAAAGACAAACAGATAATCAAAACTGAGTAGAATGTTGGAAATCCATAGATTAGCACATATGATACTCAATCTAGCACATTTGACTAATTATCCAGTGCATATGATAAATTCTTTAGCGCATATGACCAATAATTCAGTGCAGACAAATAACAAAATAGCACACATAAATAATAGAACAATGCATATGACAAAATAATTAGCACATACAACCACTATTTTAGCGCATATGACTCAGAGAACAAAAAACATGAAAAACAATAAAATTACGAGTCTAAATTAAAAATCAAGGGAAAATTTAAAGTCTCGAAACCAACTAATTAAGTGATGCCTAGACAAGATGAAGTGAGAGCAACAAACGGAACTCAAATCCATAAATTTATGAAGGAGAAAATGCAATTCGAACATAAGAGCTTTCCTTCTGTAATACATAGAAAACTTAATGCAGATAACTCAAACTAAGACTAAATCACATTCTCCAAACAAAACCACACTCAAGAACCACAAGGAATACCATATAGAATCAATTAAAGATAAGGGAAAAACAAGATTAACTCTATGCAAACTTCCTTCACGATAGTGACCATCCAGAAGAACTCACATGAGTAACCCAATCTCACAAACAAACCCAAAATTGTTGGGCACAACCAAATTCCTCCAAAATTCCTTCAAGCCAAGCTACACTAAGAAATCCAAAAGTCAAATTCCAAACAATAGAAATTGCACAGAGTTGTGCGTTCACGGCTAAAACTCCTAGCCAATGAAAGCAAAGTATTTTTCCCAAGCCATATAGTTCAACTTTATAGTAAAATCTATGCACATAAATATTTCTCCCAAACTATAGTATAAATAATAAATCTTTTCCCCAAATAAAACCCACAAACAAAGATTTCTGTAGAGAATACACATAATAAAATAATCTTTACAAAAGACAAGAGCTCCAACCTAGAATTAGAAGTTATGGAAGAAATTTAACGAAGAGCTTCAAATCCAAAATCCAAATCACAAGCTCTAGCAATCCAAACAATCAAGCCAAAATCCAAATGTTCCAGAAAAATCACCAGGAATGGTAACTCGACAGCAAGCCTAGACTACCCAATAAAAAGAAATCAAAAGCAAAAAACCCTAGCCAATGAAAATAAACCAAAACATAATATTTTCTACCAACCCCATGTTAGGTTACTTTTATATTTTCCATTTCAAATTTAACCAATGAGAATGGAGGGTAGGTAGAAGTAACACAAAATCTTCTTATACAACTAAGTGGGAAGATATCATTATTTTATTCAAATGTTCTCATACACTCCCACTAATTAATAAATTCAACTATATAAATTAAACATAAGCCATAATTAAATAAATAAATCAAATAGGGAAACTAAAACCAAAAGCTCATAAATGAAATAAAGAGCCAAATAAATATTAAATATCAAATGAACTATTAAACCATAAACAAATAAATAAATAGTTAAATACCAATAAAGATTAAACCACCAATATTAAATAAATATTAAACAGCAATAAAGATTAAACAATAAATACCAAATAAATATAAAAATCACACAAAATAATTAAACATAAAATATCAAATACTTAAATACTCAAGGCTAATAAATTAAATACATTAAAAATGAGCATTATTAATTATAAAATCACACATCAAGGATCACATAATTAATCTAAACATAATCAAATAAATCAACCATCTCTAAACATACTCACAATAACGAAAATATCAAACTCACTAACTGACGTGGCAAATTACACCAAGATGCTTACAACACATGATGAACATCTCAGACCTAGAGTATGTGTAGGGAACTCATGTCATCTCTAAGCCACATAAGCCATTGGAATTAAAGACACGCTCAAACCTATGAAGCTAGGTGGAGTCGATATTTGGTACCTACAACCATAAAACAACGATACAACATATGCATATATCTCATAACAGACAAGTGATAGGGAATCATGATGGCACATCCTACCCATAATGAGTGATGTGACATCATCCCTCACACGAAGACAATCATACAATAATCAAACACATTTCATAAACATCTCATCATATGTAACCATGAAATAAGGTTAGCGTAATCATAATCAACATCAAATCCATGATCAATATAATCTATCAATGATCCATCACATAGTAAGCATATGCAATCATCTTATATACATATATCCATCAAATCACATGATCAATAATGATAGTATCACCATCCATATAGATCATCAAAATAGCATATGTCCAATAGCATCTAACATCAATAGTAAGTAACTGAAACACGTGAGTAATCATCATCCAAATCATCAAATATAGTCTAGATAAGTCTATCAAACATAAAATAATAATAAACTCTAGATAGAATAGGTCAAATCAAGAGTGGACACTACATCCTCCCCCCCTTTTCCTAAGCTTACTCCTTGAAGCCTGAGAACAAATAGGGGTATATCTCTCTCATCTGTGCTGCATCCTCCCATGTAGCTGAAGAATCATCAATTGGATCCCACTAGACCCTTACCTACTCTACGCTCCAACCTCTGAGGGACATTTCTCTGTACTAAATAATATGCACAGGCTCCATAGAAAGTTTCCCATCCTCGACGTATAAAGAATTCCAATCCAGCACATGCGAAATATTAGGATGATATAACCTCAAAACTAAAACATGAAAGACATCCTGGATGTAGCATAAGCTAGGCGGCAAGGCAAGGCAATAAACTATAGGAACAATCCACTCCAAAATATTGAAAGGTCCAACAAACTGAGGTGCCAACTTAGAGCCTTTTCCTTAATAGATCAGACTCTTTCATGAGCGAACTCTCAAAAACACCCTATTACCAACAAAAAAATGTCTGTCCACTCAATGTACATCTGCATTCTTATTTTGTCTATCTTGTGCAGCCATCAAATGCTCTCTAATGTGAGCCACCTGCTCCTCCATATCCTACAACATCTCTGATCCAATACGCACTCTATCCTCCAAGCGGTCCCAACTCAGGGGTGTACGACATGGTCTACCATATAATGCCTTTTAAGGAGACATTCCAATAGAGTTGTGGTAACTATTAATGTACACAAACTCAACCAAATAGAGGTAATCCTCCCAACGAGATCACTGATCCATCACATACATCCTCAACATGTCCTCGAAAACCTGGTTCACCCTCTCTGTTTGTCCATCTATCTTGGGGTGATAAGCTAAACTAAAGTTAATTGCGTGCCCAAATCATGCAGAAGAGCTATCCAAAATGCTGATGTGAGCACTAGATCATGATCTGATATGATCTGTCGAGGAATACCATGCAACCTCACAACTCCCTCCAAGAAAATTGGAGCTACTGTCGTTGCTGTATATGAAGATTTGATGGAGAAAAGTGCTCTACTTTGGTCAATCTATGTACAGTGACCATAATAGCATCATGACAACATGAAGACATGGGCAAATGAACTATAAAATCCATAGATATAATATTCTATTTCCATCCTAGAATAAAATGTGACTGTAATAATCCTGCGGGATGCTAATTCTCTTCCTTCACTCGCTGACACTCTAAACAACATGACACAAAATATGCAATATCTCTCCTCATACCAGACCAATGATATATCTATCTCAAATTTGTGTGCATCTTCTTGACACCTGGATGTGCCGAGTAAGGTGCAGGATGTGCCTTTGACATGATCAAATCTCGAAGATCGTCTGATGGTGGAACATAAATGCATCTCAAATGTCTAAGAAGTCCATTTGACTCAACTGAGTAACCTGCATATCTGCCCTCAAGAGCTCTACCTTTGGAAATATCCACAATAAACTCTTGATACCACACATCTGAAGGAAGTGCACTGAGAATACGACTCCTCAAATCCGCACTAATAGACATTGCTGAAATCTCATGTCTCCTGTGACTCAATGCATTTGCTACAACATTCTCCTTACCCTGGATGTATCTCACCTCAAATTCATACTCACATACAAAATCCATCCAATGCCTCTACCTAGCATTCAAATTTGGCTGCATGAAGATATACTACTGTAGCATCGTAAATTGTACGCACTTGCTAGGGTGGTACAATTTCACACCTAGTTTAGCACCCGCCTTAGTGCATTTTACATTCTGCATTGCATTTCTCCTTAAGCACTTAATTAATCAAATTAATTAGGTCTAAGGTCCTATTTCATCATTCTCTACATCATAAAATTGGGCCCTTTTCACTAAAGCGCGCCCTTCGCATTTTATTCCTCCAATACACCACTTAATCAAAAACCCTAATTAAGTCCTATTTCGAACTTGGGGGCTTGGTTTTGGGGTCAAAACATCTCGAAATCACCTGTAACTTCGAGATTCTCTCTAAAATCATCATATCCGACGGCCCTGAAAATTTGGTGAAAAGTTGTCGGGACCATGGCACCCGGAGTGCAACATGGTCCCGGACATTTTTCCCAAAATTTTAGGAGCGCGATCCAATCATAAAATAAAGCTTAACCCCAAGAAATTGGCGGGATATTCAATCTCTAGGTCGGCCAAAATACGAATTTACGACCTAGGGTTTCATACATAAGAGCTCTCTTTCTTCATTTGAAAGGATCAGATTTTTTGTTTCCAGAAACTTGATATGCAGCGAAAGAGTAGATCTTTGAGGACTTCAACAACATTCAACATCATTCTATCAAGCATCTATCAAATTCATTCATCCACTTAGGGCTTGGAAGACATTGAAGAACAATAGGAGATTACCGACTGAAGATTGGCTTGTACTCCTCCCTTGAGGGTTGGGTATGATTTCGTATTGTTTTCATGTCTTTGCATAAGCTTTGATATATCATTTATTCACGCTTTAGATCAAATTGCATCTTGATTTAGAGCACTTACATTATCATTTACAAGCAATTAGGGTTTACTTTCTAGGTTGCTCTAGTTTTCTTTCGTGCATTTTGGACCTTGCACACACACTAGGTCTACACACACAATACATTTTACAAAACAACTTGGCTATTCGTGGAGGTGGAAATCACCGAAGCGGGGGTTTGACTAAGGCAAAACCCTATATAGCCGCCCCTCCCCTTTTTCAGATATTATTGCAGGTTTCGGGATTCGGATGACGCCGCGGGATACAGATCCGGAGAGAGAAGGTTGGAACAACACTCTGTGTGAAATTGCAGAGCAGGAGACTGGGACAGGGGCGCTGGGCGCCCTGGTCCCTGGGACAGAGGCGCTGGGCGCCCTGGTCCTCTGGACAGACAGTTTACAGACAGTTTCCAGACAGTGTTTCAGAGTGCAGAACAAAAGTTTCCGGTGCAGTTTTCAGGACAGTGGCGCCCGCGCCCCCATCCCGAACATTTTCAGTCCGATTTTGACTCCGGGTACACATCTGCATTCTTATTTCATCCTTGTACTTACAGTTGTTCATTGTTTAATCTCAATTCTGCAATCTTGTTATTAGTTTATACTTGCATTTTGGGATTAGGGTTTGAACTTGCATTACTTGATCTTACAATTTCAACAAGGGAATAGGAATCCTAATAGATATCCCGTGGCTCTCTCTTTCACAAAAAGAAGTAGCCAATTGTGCGATATCTCTAGGCTCTTTCGTATTCCGTAATGTGTGTCAAAAGGTAGGATTAGGGCATGATAACCTAGTCTCGCTTTTTCCCCCACACATTTTGGTGAACCTGACGTGAATCTATCATTGCTTCCTCTTGCATTGCATTTGTTAGATCTAGATCTAGATTTAGTGTGTTTTCATTTCATTTTCATTAAAAAGAAAAAAAAGAAAAAAAAAAAAGTGTGTTTCTTTGCATTGTGTGTTTAAATTTTATGCAATCTTTTCAAAATGTCAGATTTTTATTTGCAAAATGTTCATGCTTTTGATGATTATTATGAGTATAGCCAAGATGAATTAGATGAAGCTTTAGATGAGTTTTTAAACCCTAAAGATGCCAAACCTTCATTTTACCAAAAACTCATAAACCTTGTTACTATGCCATTTAGGTGTGATGAGAAAGATAAGTTGAATGATTCCTCTCAAGGATACATTCCTATCAATTCTTCCACTAAATCTAGTAACATGGTTGTTTTCAACAATCCCCTCTATGAGGAGATGTCTCCTTTTGAATCAAAAGATAAACCTTTCAATAGATATGATCATGCTTTGTTGGATGATGCTCTTGATGACTTTGTGGCTTTATCGAAATCTTTAAACAAAAACAAGACTTCTAAACTAGTTAACATGATAAATTTGAATGAGCATAAAAAGCCTCTCTTTGAAGTCCAAGGAGCTTATCCTTCTCCCACCTTTCAAGTTCCTAGGACACCTCTCCTTACTGTCCAAGGAGGGTATGATCATGATTCCTTGTGTACTCCGAATAAACCAATCATCACGGTGCAAGGAAGAAAACCTATAAGTCCTTATAATTATGCCAAGCAAATAACTAGAGAGAGTTATCATGCGGTTGCCCATACTTATCATACCAGAAATAATAGGCAACCTAGTCCTCCTCCTGTTATCCCAGTTTCCCTTCCGAATCCTCAACCGATTCTTCCACAAGCTCCCTGTATTTCATAAGTTCTTAGCAAGGAATATGATCTCATAGAACAACTTAAAGCTACCCCTGCTAAGATATCCCTTTGGGATTTGATTCAAACTTCTTCCGCTCATCATGGAATGTTACAAGATGCCTTGAAAGATTTGAATGTTCCTCCACCGAATACATCTAGTAATATAGCATCTTTGGTTAACTCTGTGATGAATCCTAAAGCTCAAATTGTGTTTACCCAAGATGAGTTGCCTATTAGTGAAACCCAACATCAATATGATCCCTTGATGATCGTGGTTATCATGAAAGACACTGCTATAAGGCGAACACTAGTAGATAATGGCTCTGGTCTTAATGTGTGTAGCATTAATCTTTTGCATAAGATGAATGTGGATACATCCTTAATTGAACTGGACTCTCATCCTATTCGAGGTTTTGATAATGTGGCTAAAACTTCATTAGGTACTATCACCTTACCCATCACAGTGGGGCCTGTTACTTTGCCTACACCTATCCATGTTATGTCGGGAAATCTAACGTACAACTTGCTACTGGGGAGACCTTGGATTCACAGTATGCAAGCTGTCCCTTCTACATTGCATAGACAAGTTAAATTCATTTATAACAATAAGACATATACCTTGATAGGTGATACTAATTTTCAAGCTTGTTTGCAAACATCCACTTCTAAGGGGGGTTCTTCTAAGCCGTCCTCATCTAGTGATGACTCTTTAAACAAGATACCTATCGGTGAATCCTCACTCTCCGATGATCAAAATTCTTTGGATGAGTCTGGAGCTCTTGGAGAAGATTCTTCTTGACTTGAAACTACACATAAGAAGGATTTTGATCCTGGGAAGATCCTCGAAGATGACGATTGGGGATCCCTTGATTTTAATCCTACCTTTGTGGGTGAATATAAGGTTCCTTCTAGAGAAATTAAAATTGAAAAGAAGGAAGAAGCTGAAAATCATAAAGTTGAAAAGAAAGAAGAAGCTAAAAATCAATCAACCTTGCCTGAATCTATGAGTAATAATTTTGTGGCCGCTTCTCAAACGTCTTCTCCTCACATCTCTAATTATGAAGAGTTTGATTCTTTGTCTTATGAAAAACCACCTTCTCTTCCTGAAATGGCTGATCGTTATGGTCATGGTTTTCGCATTTTTTCTAAACATGGGTATCATGGAAAAGGTTGTGGTGCTCATGAACAAGGGATAAGAGTTCCTCTAGAGACTAATTTTCACAATTATGCCTTTGGACTTGGCTATAATCCCTGCAAGCGCACTAAAGCTTCTAAAAGACCATGCATTAGTGTTAATGCTATCTCTACATCTCTATCAATACAACACCCTGAGTATATTGATGGGGATCCTTCGTGTTCCTGTGCTTTGGATGTCTTCCCTACCGACGATGCTTTAGCTGAGTTCTTGGGAGCTTATGACACTCTTCCTCGTTATCATCACAATAGGGGACTCCCTTATTGTTTGAACACCGAAGCCTATTTTGGAAAAGAGATTGATAATGATGAGATTGTGAAAGAATTCCCTCAGTTAAAGGACACTCCTCAACAAATCAATCTTCTCATAAGTGATACCACTGATGTTAAGATAGACCTTTGCAATAAAGAGAAAGTTATTAAAATTGGGAAATGTTTGGATGAAGAGGAACAGAAACAATATGAAGAACTATTGCATGAATTCCCTGAGATCTTTGCTTGGGCATATTCTGACATGCCTGGTATAGATCCTAAGATCGTTACTCATAATATTGTCTTAGTTCCTGATGCTAAGCCCGTGAAACAAAAGATTCGAAAAATGAATCCTAAGGTAGCTTTGCTTGTTAAGGCTGAGATTGAAAAGCTATTGGAGGCTGGATTTATCCGCCGTATTGACTATTCCCCATGGATTTCAAATATTGTCACTATGGCTAAACCAGATAACAAAATAAGAATGTGTACTGACTTTCGGGATCTAAATAAGGCTTCTTTGAAAGATGATTTCCCTCTTCCAAACATTGACATGATAGTTGATTCTACGACAGGACATGCCTTGTTATCCTTCATGGATGGTTTTTCAGGTTACAATCAAATTTTTATTAACCCTCAAGATCAATTCAAAACTGCTTTCACCACTCCTTGGGGTACGTTTTGTTGGATAATGATGCCTTTTGGACTTAAAAACGCCGGTGCAACTTATCAACGAGCGATGACCCTTATCTTTCATGATTATATGCATAAGATTTTAGAGGATTATGTTGATGATATTTTGGCCAAATCCTTTCTTCGCATGGATCATGTTAAAGTCCTTCGTCAAATCTTTGAAATAATTCATAAATATCACATGCGCTTGAATCCCCGAAAATGCGTTTTTGGTGTGGATAGTGGAAAACTATTAGGGTTCATAGTTTCGCATCATGGGATTGAGGTGGATACTAAGAAAATAGATGCTATTGTCAACATGCCACCTCCTAGAAATGTGTCTCAACTTAAAATCTTACAAGGAAAGATTCAAGCTATTCGTAGGTTTGTGTCTCAGCTTGCGGATCATACCTTTCCTTTTACTCAACTTCTTAAAAAGGATATCACTTTTCAATGGAATGAGGATTGTCAGCAAGCATTTGAAGATTTGAAAGTGTATTTGGCTAGTCCTCCTATTCTTCAACCTGCCGAACCTTCTAAACCCTTCCTTCTATATATAGCTGCTTCCTCTCATGCACTCGCAGCATTGTTGGCACAACATGATAAAGATGGTAAGGAATGTCCGGTTTATTACATAAGTCGTACCTTACTCGATTATGAGACCCGATATTCTGCGATAGAAAGACAATGTTTGGCCTTGGTATTTGCGACTCAGAAATTGAGACGTTATCTTTTAAATTCAGAAGTCCATGTCATGGTAAAGTTTGATCCTTTGAAGCATCTTTTCTCTAAAACTGATTTATCAGGACGTCTAGCTAAGTGGGTTATGATGTTAACTAAATTTGACCTTAAATTTGTTTCACAAAGAGCAATTAAAGGACAAGCGTTGACCGATCACTTAGTTGAGGCCCCTTCACCTTTCTCCTTCCCTAACCCTGAGTCCTTTCCTGATGACTTCATTCTTTCTATAGAGAAAGATGAAACTTGGGAGTTATACTTTGATGGCTCTAAGTGTCGTACGGGATCGGGGGCAGGGGTTGTTCTGATTTCTCCTACAAAGAAGTCCATTCCTTTATCATATCGTCTAAATTTCCTGTGTACCAATAACATTGCTGAGTATGAGGCTCTTATAGCGGGAATAAAAGCAGCCTTAGCTCTGAATATAAAACACATACATATCTATGGAGATTCACAATTGATTATAAGACAAGTAACAGGAATATATCAAGCAAAACAAGACAAATTATCACAATATAAAGACCTTGTTGTCTCTTTATTACAAAATTTTGATTCTTATACTATGGAACCCGTTCCTCGAAAAGATAATCGACATGCGGATGCAATGGCATGTGTGGCTTCTCTTGTAGCTTTAGAGGACCCTGTGGTTGATCTTAAATTTGTTATTCACAACCTTATTTCTCCAGCTATTGTAGACGATTCTAGCTTGGTAACATGTTGTGACTTTGTAGACTCAGACAAATGGTACTCGCATATCGTAAGATATTTGACTAATGGTACCTTTCTTGATTCCGCTAATAGGAACACTAGGGCCAGAATCCACAAGCTGTCTGCTAGGTATATCATTCTTTCTAATATCCTATATCGAAGGGGTTATGATGGTCTTCTCCTTCGTTGTCTTAACAAGTCGGAAATCCCTGTTGCTCTTGAAGAGGCACATTCAGGTGCCTGCGGGGGGCATTTTGGGGGCAAATCCTTGGTTCATAGATTGCTTCGTATGGGATACTATTGGCAAACTATGCAGAAGGATTCCTTTTCATTTGTTAAAAAATGTCATCAATGTCAACAACACAATAATCTGATTCATGCTCCTGCCCAAGAACTCCGTTCTCAAGTAGCTTCTTGGCCTTTCTCCGCATGGGGTTTGGATCTTATTGGAAAAATCTCTCCTCCTTCATCTCAAGGACACACCTTCATTATAACCGCAACAGATTACTTTACGAAGTGGGTAGAAGCTATTCCCCTTCGCTCTACTACTGCTGAAGTGATTTGTCAATTTCTTCTAGAAAACATTATTTCTCGATTCGGGATACCTTCCACTATAATCTCAGATAATGGGACATCATTTAAGAACAAGGACGTGAAGAAATTCCTCGAGAAGTATCATATCAAACATCGATTTTCTACACCATACTATCCTCAATCAAATGGCCAAGCCAAATCATCCAATAAGATAATTGAACAAATTCTTCGCAAAACCGTGAATAAGCATGGTAAGGATTGGAGTAACCAGCTAATCTATGCTCTTTGGGCTTACCGAACGAGTGTACGAATTGCTACGGGAACTACTCCTTATAATCTTGTTTATGGTGCTGACGCTATTATGCCCTTAGAATTAGAGATTCCATCACTTAGGGTTTCTCTCAAAGGTATAGTAGATGATGACTCTTATAGAGAACAACAACTTCAACAGCTTGAGATGCTTGATGAACAGCGTATAAACGCTCTTGAGCATATTCAAGCATATCACAAAACTCTACAACGAAGCTATAATGATAAGGTCATTCAACGTTCCTTCTCAGTAGGCGACTTAGTCCTTTATGAGAATCAGTGCAATGTGAATGCCTTACCTGCAGAAAAGGGAAAATTTAGTCCTAATTGGCTTGGACCATATATCGTTATTGAGGATTATGGATCGGGTGCTTACAAAATAGCGGATGTAGATGGTACGCCTCTTAAAGAACCTATTAATGCTATGCACTTGCGTAGATATTATGCTTAATTCTTCATTCTTCATCTATCTTCTTTTTCAATTCTTCAACATTGGATAATATGTTAGTATCTCTTAATTAAAGCAAAATAGAATTAAATGTTATGTGGTTTAATCTATATTGCTTCGTTCCTGACAAGCGTGTCTTCTTACTTTATAGTTGTCTTGAATTCATTTATGTAAATTGTAAAAGATTTACATTCCTATTATGCTAGCATATTATACAGTGTCTTTATGTGTTAAGTAGAATCGTATCATGTTGTGTTTAAATTCAGAATTAAATCACATTAGTTATATGATTCTTAGACTTAATGCATATGTCTTCCTTATCATCAATGTAGTACTTGATTAAATATTTAATTAAGTCACACATGTATCAATTTAATCATGGAGCATTGAGAAATCAATCACATGGAAATTAAATTCTGAACATACATGTACATTTACCAGATGTATTAGATTTAATCAAAACAAAATATACATTGTTTTAAGCATTAAAGATAACACATTTGAGACAAAGAGAAGCATGTATATATACATATATATATGTGTGGATCGTATACAAATACAGGTCACTATATATCCAAAATGTGACCTCTCTTTTACATCATAAAATCATCTCCTATCCCTAGGGCTAGTGGCTGGAGAATGTCGACTGGACGCTCCCTCCTGATCTGGCCGTGAAGGTGGACCCATGGGTGTGTAGCGCAATACAGATCGTGAGTGACTCTGCGAGGAACTCCTGCGATCCCTATCCATAAGGATCGCGCGATAGGTGGTAGCCTCGGCCTGAGCTGCTGCTAGATCTCGTCGCGCCTGCTGGAGGTCCTCTGATAGGACTCTCTCTCTCTGCTGCGCCCGCTGGACATCCTCTGATAAGACTCTCTCTCTCTCCCTCCATATATCTACCTGTACTCGGAATGGAGAAAACAAGTCCTCATGCCGACCCGCATTCCCCTGAGGCCTATAGGCAATCTGTGAGGAACTGGGGATTTGTGCTATCATGGAAATGTCTGTCATTGCCTGCTGAATCAGGGAACGCCACTCCTGCACATTAGCTGTGGCAGTAGAACAGATTTTTTGTTAGTACCATTCTATATCATCAAAACATTAATCGATCAATATAAAACTATTATACCTGGATCTCCCTCACGCCAGTAGGGATCATGATATGGTACCATCTGTGCCTGGGCACCGCTAGGCTCCCCTCGCTCGAATAATCTGTGCATGATGGGTGTAGGCTGGACGGTACTAGGAACAGGTCTCTGTATTGCCTCATGTTCCCCCTGTTGGGGAATAAGAGGTGGATCCAGAGCTATGGTATCGTCTCCTGAATGGTGGGGGGCTGCATCCGATTCCTCCTCATCATCTCTATCCTCCTCCTCGTCATCCTCATCCTCATCTGCATCATCACCTGCATCTCCCTCATCCTCCTCTCTATCTGTATCCTCCTCCTCCTCCTCCTCGGCACTGGACTGATCGCCTGTAGGTGGCTCAGGACCTCCCACCTCCTCATGATCCTCTCCCTCCTCTGGCTCCTCTGACCTGGATCCCTGGTCCTCATCTTGGTCTCCATGTCTCCATGGGCCTGGATAGCCTATCGGATGATCTGGTGAAAAGATAGGACCTGGATATGATCTCATAAACCATGAGACGTACCTGTGCTGTGCTCCAGGCTCTGCAGAGTAGTCAGTGACTACATCCTGATTAGATCCCTCTATGTCTGTAGTCTCAATGTCATCTACCGTCGGTCTCGCTACTGCTCTAGGTCTGGGAAGGACCCGTTAGTGTCGAGTATAGACGGGCACATCGGCTGGAACACACTGCTCTAGCCCGAACTGCCTCCGTACTCGGTCGAAGTAGAAAGGGACTATGATGTGTGCATATCATCCTCGCAGTAGGCGGTTCCTCTGTAGGCATGCTAACTGTCTCTCCATACCATCCCATCTGTGCATCTGTAGGTAAGGTCTCCACACTATCACCTCGGCTGTCAGTCTGTCAAAAATCACTCTCCAATATAACAAATCTCCAAATCTCCACTCGCTGGTAAGTGGATAAGCGAACACCCTAGGTCGCTCGCTCGCTGTACTCAGCGGAAAGCCGACGGGCCTGGTGCATGTGAAGTGCTCTAAAATCCACACCTGTAGAAGTGTGCATGTCATCAAACTGAACCCCTGTCCGAATACATACTCCTCAAGGTCGTGATAGAGATGCACAAGCATACTCCGACCCCAAGCATACACTCTCCTGTGTCTCTCCATCGCTCTGATACACCATGTGAGACCCCCATGCATGTGCGTGCCTCGCCCATTAGGGCAGACGGCTAGTGCTATGATGGCTATCATAAGGCGTCTCAGAAGAGGTACCTCCCCTATAGGATGTAAGAGCCAACTGACCATGATGCGACCTCTCATCTCGCTCGGCATGACTCTCCCTATGCAATACACCTGCTCTCTCTGATGATCCTCCGCTGATCGATCGGTCGTGTATGTAACTGTCGCTCCTCTGATAGGAAGGTGAAGTATATGGTACACATCCTCGAGTGTGACCGTCAGCTCTCCTACTGGAAGGTGAAAAGTGCATGTGTCTGGATCCCATCGCTCCATCAAAGCCATCAGCATCGCACGATGGAACTGAATGGCCGGCATGAGAATCACAGACCACAATCCCACAATCGACAGTGTGTCTCTCTCTGACTGAGTCAGCCGCGGAATCTGATCTCGCAAAGTGCGAAGAATATGTCCCGCTGTATGCTCTCTCATGTACGGGAGACCCTGCAACATCAAAACATGACTGTAATTAGTACTCGATCATCAAGAACACTAATCCAAACTGTCGTACATTGTATGCTAGCCTTGTAACCCCTCGCCAGGCCCTGATTGGGGACCATGGCGCCCTGTCAAGGACCATGGCGCCCTGAAGGGACCATGGCGCCCCTGTCAGGGACCATGGCACCTTGGGGGGACCAGGGCACCTCACAGGGACCATGGCGCCCTAGGTGGGCCCCGGTCAGCCTTCAAGGCCCGCATACGATCACAGAAAAGTCAAACATGCGAAAAATCAAAAGTCAAACATTCAGTCAACTCACCTCGTCTAGTGGCTCGTCGTCGATCACGGCCTGGCGCAGGATCTTGATCCTCGTGGGACGCTCCGGTCGTCGTGAAGGCATGATGATGGCTATGTGGGCTCCGCTGCACTGAATAGTATTCTGAAATCAACAAAGTGATGAATACAAGTGTCACTTTCGAAGTATATACTCTCGTTTGCTTATTCTTACTTTTTGAAACCCTAATTCTCCTCTGTCATTCATTTTATCATAACTTGAGTTTGGGAGATGCGATTTTCGAACCGTTTGTTGCGTTGGAATTGTATTTTCCTTCCCCTACTCTCGGGATGTTCCAAAAAGTGCTCTGATGAAGCCTATTTAGTGAACACCCCTCATCAATACTCTCTTACACAATTTGTCGCAAGTAAACATGTTACCCTGTTTCACCTCCCTAATAAGCAAGTCGAAACAGGGGGGGGCATATAGCTACTCACAGATTTCATCATGTTCCTTAGTAAGCATTAGGTGATTTTTGTGATCTAACGTGTGTTTTGTAGGGTGCGGTTCCTAACTGTGTACTGCAGATGCCGTTGGGGGCTTCGTCCGACAATTTATGGATATATCCTTTTTCAAATAATGTTTACTTTTATGTACTTTAGCTTGCATATACACGTAGTACTCATATGACCGCTAAAGTGGGGGCTAAATGTAGCGTCGTAAATTGTACGCACTTGCTAGGGTGGTACAATTTC
This sequence comes from Cryptomeria japonica, assembly GCF_030272615.1. Lineage (NCBI taxonomy): Eukaryota > Viridiplantae > Streptophyta > Pinopsida > Cupressales > Cupressaceae > Cryptomeria > Cryptomeria japonica. The sequence goes on from NC_081409.1 coordinate 596,116,310, forward strand.
ACACCTAGTTTAGCACCCGCCTTAGTGCATTTTACATTCTGCATTGCATTTCTCCTTAAGCACTTAATTAATCAAATTAATTAGGTCTAAGGTCCTATTTCATCATTCTCTACATCATAAAATTGGGCCCTTTTCACTAAAGCGCGCCCTTCGCATTTTATTCCTCCAATACACCACTTAATCAAAAACCCTAATTAAGTCCTATTTCGAACTTGGGGGCTTGGTTTTGGGGTCAAAACATCTCGAAATCACCTATAACTTCGGGATTCTCTCTAAAATCATCATATCCGACGGCCCTGAAAATTTGGTGAAAAGTTGTCGGGACCATGGCGCCCGGAGTGCAACATGGTCCCGGACATTTTTCCCAAAATTTTAGGAGCGCGATCCAATCATAAAATAAAGCTTAACCCCAAGAAATTGGCGGGATATTCAATCTCTAGGTCGGCCAAAATATGAATTTACGACCTAGGGTTTCATACATAAGAGCTCTCTTTCTTCATTTGAAAGGATCGGATTTTTTGTTTCCATAAACTTGATATGCAGCGAAAGAGTAGATCTTTGAGGACTTCAACAACATTCAACATCATTCTATCAAGCATCTATCAAATTCATTCATCCACTTAGGGCTTGGAAGACATTGAAGAACAATAGGAGATTACCGACTGAAGATTGGCTTGTACTCCTCCCTTGAGGGTTGGGTATGATTTCGTATTGTTTTCATGTCTTTGCATAAGCTTTGATATATCATTTATTCACACTTTAGATCAAATTGCATCTTGATTTAGAGCACTTACATTATCATTTACAAGCAATTAGGGTTTACTTTCTAGGTTGCTCTAGTTTGCTTTCTTGCATTTTGGACCTTGCACACACACTAGGTCTGCACACACAATACATTTTACAAACAACTTGGCTATTCGTGGAGGTGGAAATCACCGAAGCGGGGGTTTGACTAAGGTAAAACCCTATATAGCCGCCCCTCCCCCTTTTCAGATATTATTGTAGGTTTCGAGATTCAGACGACGCCGCGGGATACAGATCTGGAGAGAGAAGGTTGGAACAGCACTCTGTGTGAAATTGCAGAGAAGGAGACTGGGACAGGGGCGCTGGGTGCCCTGGTCCTGCCAGGATAGGGGCACTGGGCACCCTGGTCCCTGGGAAAGAGGCGCTGGGCGCCCTGGTCCTCTGGACAGACAGTTTACAGACAGTTTCCAGACAGTGTTTCAGAGTGCAGAACAGCAGTTTCCGGTGCAGTTTTCAGGACAGTGGCGCCCGCGCCCCCGTCCCGAACATTTTCAGTCCGATTTTGACTTCGGGTACACATCTGCATTCTTATTTCATCCTTGTACTTACAGCTGTTCATTGTTTAATCTCAATTCTGCAATCTTGTTATTAGTTTATACTTGCATTTTGGGATTAGGGTTTGAAATTGCATTACTTGATCTTACAATTTCAACAAGGGAATAGGAATCCTAATAGATATCCCGTGGCTCTCTCTTTCACAAAAAGAAATAGCCAATTGTGCGATATCTCTAGGCTCTTTCGTATTCTGTAATGTGTGTCAAAAGGTAGGATTAGGGCATGATAACCTAGTCTCGCTTTTTCCCCCACACAACTACAAATTGCGATGATCACTATGCAACTCAAATCTACGTCCAAGGAGGAAATGCCTCCATCTAACCAAAGCATGAACCGCTACTGCTAACTCAAGATCATGGGTGGGATAATTCTTCTCATGATCTTTAAGTTTATGTGACTCATATGTAATCACACGATCATCATGCATCAACATTGCTCCTAAACCCTCCAAAGAAGCATCTGTACACACCACAAAATTCCCCAAAGGGTCTGGCACTGCTAAAATAGGTGCACTAGTCAAAAGCTCCTTGAGGATCTAAAATGTTGTCTCACGCTACTCTAACCAAACAAACTCCTTCTCTTTCCTCTGAAGAGAAGTGATAGGATGGGCTATCCTAGAGAAATCATGAACATATCTGCGATAACATCCTGTTGAAACCATGAAACTACGCACCTCTCCCACATTAGTGGGTGTTGGCCAATTAACAATCACCTGAATGTTCGCGGGATAAACTCTGATACCCTCTCCAAAAACCACATGACCAAGATATCTCACCTCTATCTGGAAGAACTCACACTTTTCCAAATTGGCGTATAGCTAATTCTCCCTAAGAAACTGCAAAACCTACCTCACATGATCCTCATGCTCTGCAACTAACCTCGAATAAATCAAAATATCATCCAAAAATACCAATACAAATCTATCCAAATACAACTTGAATACACCATTCATCAATCTCATGAAAATCAATGGTACATTTGTGAGGCCAAAAGGTACCACTGTGAACTCATAGTGACCATATCTAGTGCAAAAAGTTGTGCGATGAATGTTTGCCTCATGAATCCTCAACTGGTGATCCCTAGACTTAAGGTCAATCTTGAAGAAGACCTTTGCATCCTTAATCTAATCAAACAAATCATCTATCTGAGGCAAGGAATATTAGTTCTTCACCATCACCATATTGAGTTGCCCTCAATCAATACATAATCAAAGTGATTTGTCCTTCTTCACAAATAACATAGGTGCACCCCAAGGGGACACACTAGGATGAATAAACCCCTTTGCCAATAAATCCTCCAATTGAACCCTCAACTCACTCAACTCTTGCATGGTCATCTGATAGGTAGCCTTAGAGATAGGCTCAACTCCTACTACCAAATCAATCTTGAAATCAATGTCTCGCCAAGGGGGCATACCTGGAATCTCACTTGGAAAAACATCTGCAAACTCCTGAAGAATGGGATGCTACTGCGATCAATCCTCAGAACTAACTCCCTCATCCACATCCTTCACTCTAACTGCAAACAAATGGTAACCCTTATGCACACACCTCTTCATTTGCATAGCAGAAATCATGCGAAGAGAGATAGGTCTTTGAATACCTACAATCTCCACACTCTTCCCACTATCATCCACACACTACACTCTCTTACCTCTACAATCTATTTGCGCTTGGTGAGGTCCAAGACAATCCATACCAAGAACCACATTATAATATCCCAAAGACATAACATGAAGATCCACAAAAATATGAAAATTCCCAAAGATTATAGGACAACTGAGCACAAGGGAATCCACCACTACTTTGGACCTTGTAGCTAACTCTACCTGCCACCTACTATCATGCTTTGTCGTAGCAAGCCCGTGTTTCTCTACTAGAAAAGGAGAAATAAAATATTCAGATGCTCATGAATCAAATAACACTAAACAAGAGATACTACCTATCACACTTGATGTCTCCACAATAGTGGCTTGATGCTTAGCCTAATGATTATCAACCGCCGCAAATAACCGATGGGACCTGCCTACATCTCCAACTATAGGCTCAAAAGTAGATGACTTCTACTACCCTAACAACTGAGAAGTACACTAAGGATAACTAACGACAATGTTTCCTAGTTGTTCACATGCAAAACAATCCTTCCTGCCAAACACTCTACTACCCGGTGTTGTACTCGACTGCTGAACATTGCCTCTACTAGAAGTTGGTTTCAAACTCTGCACTAGTTGAGAAGGAGTAGGTCTACTATCACACTGACGACTGTGACTCATGTCACCCTGAAATTTAGCACCCGTGCAAAGTTCTGCCCCTGAGAATACTTTTTGTTAAACCATTGACCATTGCAGAAATAAGAAGGATGGCTCCTAGCATAACCTGAAGACTGTTTTTGAGATACTCTCACAACAGATCCAGTAACATATTGCTATCAAGAAAGATGATCTGGTATCTACTAATTCTACAAGCTATATTATTGAAGAGAATGCTTTGGCGGCTAAGATTGATGAGAAAGATGAATGGTTAATTGACAATGGTTGTTCACATCATATGACAAGAGATAAAGGTAAATTTATGAATATGGAGAAGTATGACGGTGGCTTGGTAAGATTTGGAGACAACAAAGCTTGTGTAATCCATGGTAGAGGTTCTATTCCTTTTGATGGTAAGCATAGTATTGATGATTTTTTATATGTTGAAGGTTTGTAGAATAATTTTTTGAGTGTTGGATAGATGGTTGATAAGGGATATGATCTGCAATTCAAGAATGGGAAAAGTAAGATCTTGAATAGCTCTGGTATAGAGATTGCATCAGGTACTAAGACTAAAGGTAATATCTTTCATTTGAATGCTGGTGAGAAAAGTTGTTTGATTGTACAGATTGGTGAGAGTTGGTTGTGGCATAGGAGAATGTGTCATTTTAACTTTGACTACATGATTAAGATTAGTTCTACTCGTTGTTAGAGATCTGCCTAATATAGTGAAGCCTAATAATTCGGTATGTAAAGAATGTCAATTGGGAAAGCAAACAAGAATTTCATTCAAGAGAAAAGTGTATACATCTAATGGATTATTAGATCTTGTGCATACTAATTTATGTGGACCATCTAAAAAGAGTGATAAGAATGTAGGGAGATAGATACTTTATGTTGCTTATTGATGACTATTCTAGGATGATGTTGGTTACTTTTCTAAGGGAGAAATCAGAGGCACTAGAGAAGTTCAAAATATTCAAAGCTCGAGTAAAGACAGAGACAAGATTGAAGCTAAAGTGCCTAAGGTCTGACAAAGGTGGAGAATTCACCTCCAGTGAGTTTAATTCTTTTTGTGAAGAGCATGGAATCCAAAGATAGATATCTACTCCTAGAACTCCTCAGCAAAATGGAGTTGTTGAAAGGAAAAACAAAACTATTTTGGATGTTGCTAGAACTATGATAATCAAAGGAAATGTTCCACATATCTATTAGAGAGAAGTTATTAGAACTGTTGTATACATATTCAACCAGGTGCATATAAAAGGTGATTTCAGTAAGACCCCTTATCAGCTATGATTTGGTCATGTTGCTACTGTTAGATATTTCAGAATCTTTGGAAGAAAATATTATATCAAAAGAGATGAGGAAATAGGTGATTTTGATGCAAGATGTAATGAAGGAATCTTTTTGGGATATTCTACTAAGAGAAAAGCCTACTAGTGTTATAGAAAGAGACTGAGAAAGATAGTGGAAAGTGTGAATGTGAAGGTAGATGAGAATCATGGGAAGCAAATCAGAGTATACAAATATGAGACTGATGATTAGGATGCTACTGCAGAGAAAGTGCAGAGTCTGAGCATGAAGCAGAGTGATCTGGTAGAGGTAGAGATAGTGAATGAAGATGTTGCTATTGGTGAAGAAGTTGAATAGCCTGAAAAATCAGAAGACCCTAAAGTATGTAAGACTTAATCAATCAGAGAATCAGATTATTAGTGATAAAAGTAAAGGTGTGATGACTAGGAGAAGAATTTTTACTGAAGAGACATGTTTGATTTCTAAAATTGAGCCTAAATATGTTGTTGAAGCTTGTAAAGATGAGAACTGGTTTAAAGCTATGGAAGAAGAGTTAGATCATATTGAAAAGAATAAAACATGGTAAGGACAAGAATGTAATTGGTACTAAATGGGTGTTCCAAAATAAGTTGAATGAAGCTGGAGAAGTTGTCAAAAACAAAGCAAGACTGGTATGTAATAGATATTCACAAATGGAAGGTATTGATTTTGAGACTTTTGCTCTAGTAGCTAAAATTGAAGTTGTTAGGATATTTCTTGCATATGTTGCTCATAAGAAATTTAAGGTATATCAGATGGATGTGAAGTCAACTTTTTTAAATGGTGAGTTAGAAGAGGAAGTCTACATTGAGCAACCATATGGATTTTCATTAATAGATGAGGAAGACATGGTTTGCAGATTGAAGAAGGCATTGTGTGGACTTAAATAAGCCCCTAGAGATTGGTATGCTATATTGGATAGATATTTGTTGAAGTTGGGATTTTGTAAAGGTACAACTGATAGTAATTTTTACTTAAAGATTGATAATGATAATATTTTAATTGTTGAGGTCTTTGTCAATGATATTACTTTTGGAGGAGATGATGATTTGAGTAAGAAGTTTGTTGATGATATGCAAAAAGAGTTTGAGATGTCTATGATAGGTTAAATGAAGTTCTTTCTAGGATTACAAACTACATAGACTGATAAATGAATTTTCATATCTCAATCTAAGTATGTGAAGGAATTGTTGAAGAAGTTTGGGTTAGATGATTCCAAACCTATTGGAACTCCTATGGTGATTGGATGTAAGATATCAAAAGATGATGAATCTTCGAAGGCTAACCAGACCTTGTATAGATCTATGATTGTTGAATTGCTTTATTTGACTTAGACTAGAGCTGACATTATGAATGTTGTATGCCTTGTCGCTATATTTCAAGCTGATCTAAAGGAAATTCATGTAAATACTATAAAGAGGATATTTAGATACTTGAAGGGAACAATTGATTATGGTCTATGGTATACAAAGGATGATGATTTCACTTTAAATTCTTTTACTGATGCTGATTAGGTAGGTGATGTTGATGATCAGAAGAGAACTATCAGTGGAGCATTCTTTTTGGGAAAGAAGTTGATTGCTTGGACAAGTAAGAAGCAATATTTATTTATCTACTACTAAAGTTGAATACATTGTTGTTGCTAGTAGTTGTACTCAAGTAATTTGGATGAAGCAGATGCTAAAGGATATTAGAGTTGTTTATCATGAGCCTACTATTATATATTATGACAATTATAATGCTATCAATATTTCTAAGAATCTAGTGTTGCATTCTAAGACAAATCATACATCTATCAATTTTTATTTCTTGAGAGAGAAGGTGAATGGGAAAGAAGTCATATTAGAGTATGTATCTACTAAGGAATGGATTGTAGATATCTTCACTAAGCCTTTGCCTACTGATACATTTGTATATCTAAGAAAGAAGTTAGGGGTGATTGACCCTCTTGTTGTGAACTATATGCATTATGTTGTATCGATCCAATGGACTTCATTGTTTGTTATTCAGATTGATAAGTTGGCGCTACTACTCCAAGGGAGTAGTCAGTGTGTGCTTCAGTTGTTCAGATTTGTGAGTTTATCCTAAAGGGGAGATATTTTCCTTCTTAGAGGGAGAGATGCATGAGAGAATAATGATTTGTATGTGTCTTTGGCATTGTTGTCAAAGGAAGAGAAGAGCATGTGAAAAACCTTGAAATATTATGAGTTGTTTATCAAAGGGGGAGCTGATCCTTGTGATTTTGAGGGAGATTGTTGGATGTTATTTTCTTTCTTTGCATTGATTGTTTTTCACATTCATATATTTTCATCAATACCAAAGGGGGAGATTGTTGGGTATTAGAGTTGTTGGAATGTGTTGTTGTCATTAATGTCAACATATTCTTGTGTTTCAAAGAATTATTTGTTGTAGAGAGTTGGTTTTGGTGATATAGTATAGATGTGCCGATGCAGTTTATTGGGTTTTGAGATGATTATCTATAGTTGATTCAATATGATTTTCATGATGCTATGAGGTGATTTGGTCAAGTTATGTGATCCAGTATCATGGTTGTTTTTTCAATGTTCTATGTTATAGAATTATGGTATTTGATCCTTATTGCTTTGGAATTATTATATCTTGAGTTGTGGATTTGGGAGAATGTTTGGGATGTTCATGTGTGTCCTTAAATTAGATAGTTCATGATTTGGAACTTCGCAAGCATATCTTTCAATTTTTCAATTAGTGTTCTTGAACTCAGGTGATGGTGTTAATGATGATTCTTCTTATCTGAGTTATTGCGGTGGAATTAGAGTTCCTTGTTTATGTTCTCTGATCATGTTCTATGCATTTTAGTGGTCCGCGTTGATCATGGTATGCGTTATTAAATATTTTATTAGTCTGGTGGTATTCTTCGTGTTATGCTACATATTCGGTGGTGTAGCGTGTTGCAGACGATCTTGGAAAATTATTTGGTGGTGTTGCATGTTTGAGGATTTGATTTGGGTCCATGCTATGTCCTTTCTAACATTTTATTGGTCTGGTTATGGATTTATATACATCGTATGATGTAATTTTGTAATTAGGTCTTATGTATTGAGCCAACCTTAAGGTTAAGGTTGATGAATTATATAAATAGGTGATGTAATCATGTTAGTTGGGTGTTTGTGGTTGTGTTTATGATTTGAGAGGTTATTGTATGTGTGAACAAGAAAATATATCATTCAGAAGTGTGGAAGAGTATAGTAGAGTTTTTGTGTAGAGAGTGTGCTTAATTGAAACTATAGTCAAGCATTTGGAGATGTTATTCTTTCAGTTCATGTAATACGGATTGTTGTCTGATCTTTGTAAGATAGTGAGCCTTCCTCAAGGTTGTAGCCCTTCTTGTATTTGAGAAATGATCTCTATGTAGTGTTCCTGAATGCATGTGCATTCCCCATTGTAATATTTCCACATATTACTGCAAAGTATCATCTTATTGTGGGTAGGTTCCCACCATGGTTTTTCCCTTAACTAGGTTTTTTCATGTCAAAAACCTACGTGTTATGTGTGTTGTTGATGTGGTGATTATTTTTGTTATTGTTGTTCATGATCAGATCTGTAATTAAGGTTAATTTGGTTGAGTTTGGTGAAAATTGATTTACCCCCCCTCAGTTTTCCTAGTGCTTTGCTACCAACAAGACCTCCTATTGTGAAGTATTTCAGAGTCTTTGGGAGTAAGTGTTATATTAAAAGAGATGAAAATGATCTTGGAAAGATTGATACCAAAGAAAATGAAGGAATATTCTTGGGATATGCTACAAATGGAAAAGCCTACTGATGTTACAATAAGAGACTGGACAAGATAGTGTAAATTACAAATATGAAACCATGTGAGACATGGGATCAAACTGCCTTTGAACCCATTCAAGATACTACATTTGAGATCATTCATGTTGCTACAGAGTAAAAAACAAATTTGGAAGAGACAAATGAACTTGAAGAAGATAAAGAAGAACTAGATCAAGCAATCAATACCTCAAAATATGTGTAGAGGAATCATTTAGAAGATCAAATAATTTGAGACAAAAGCAAAGGATTTCAGATAAGAAGAAGTGTTATAGATGTAAATGAGCAAGAAAATTACCATTTTCTTTCAGTTATTAAACCTAAATCATATGAAGAGGCAAGCAAAGAAAAAATTTGGGTAAAAGAAATGGAAGAATAATTGAATTAGATACAAAGGAATCAAACATGGGAGCTGGTACCTAGACCAATGGACAAAAATGTGATGGGAACTAAGTGGGTATTCTGAAACAAAGTAAATGAACAAGGATAGGTAACAAGGAACAAGGTGAGATTGGTATGCAAAGAGTATTCTCAAGTAGAAGGTGTTGACTTTGAGAAAAAAAAAATTCTCCAATAGCTAGGATGGAAGCTATTAGAATAGTTCTTTCTTTTTGTACCTACAAGAATTTCAAGGTATATCAAATGGATATTAAGTCAACATTTTTGAATGGAGAACTGAAAGAAGTTTACACTAAGCAACCAGATGGGCTATATTGTTAGAGGATCTAAATGTGGTTTGAAGATTAAAAAAGGAATTGTATGGACTCAAACAAGCACTCAAAGTGTGGTATGTGAGATTGGACAGATATTTGATACAACACAACTTCAGGAAATGTGCTACAAATAACAATCCTTATTTTAAGGTTGAAGGCATTAAGTTGTTGATTGTTGTTGTTTATGTTGATGATATTGTCTTTGGAGGAAGTGATGATTTGTGTAAAGAAATTGCAAAAGAGACGCAAAAGGAATTTGAGATGTCTATATTTGGATAAATGAAATTCTTTCTTGGTCTACAAATTATTTAGCTGGATGATGGAATCTTTATTTCTCAAGCTATATATATCAAAGAAATGTTAAAGAAGTTTGATATGGATAATTGTAAACCTATTACTACTGCTTTAGTTATCAGTTACAAACTAGGTAAACATGATACATCTCTAGATGTTGATCAAAAGAAGTTTAGATCTATGATTGGAGAACTGTTATATCTTATTCCCTTTAGACCAGATATTATGCAACCTGTATGTTTAGTTGCGAGATTTTAGGCTATTTCAAAGTAGACTCATGATCAAGTAGTGAAGAGGATTTTCAGGTATTTGAAAGGAACTCAATATTTCAGTCTATGGTACAAAAATGATGGAAATTTCATGTTGAAAGCATATACAAATTCTAATTGGGAAGAAAGCATTGATGACAAGAAAAGTACCAGTAGTGGTGGATTATTTTTGGGAGATTGATTGGTTTCATGGATAAGTAAGAAGTAAGAATCAATGTCATTATCTACTACAGAAGTAGAATACATTGCAACAACAACTTGTTATACTCAAGTGATGTGGATGAAGTAGTCTATTAAGGATATTAGAGTGATATATTATGAAGCTATTCCTATCATGTGTGATAATACCTGTGCTATAAACATTTCAAAGAATCTAGTTATGCATTCAAGGACAAAAAATATCTTAATTTGTTATCATTTCTTAAGAGAGAAGATTGCAGAGGAAGAAGTCAAAATCAGAACACATTTCTACAAAAGAATAGGTAGAAGATATTTTTACTAAGACGTTGGTGAAGGATACTTTTGAGTATCTCAGGGAGAAGCTAGGGGTTATTGCCCCTCCTTTTTCTAATTATATGCATTTCAGTGGTGCATATTTCCAAGGGGAGACTCAACACTTATTCTTTATCTCTTGGATTGATGTTGTTTCCGCTCTCAAGGGGAGAAATGGTGTGTGCTAGTCAGTATTCTATGAAGAACCCTTTATCATTATTGTCAAAGGGGAGAGAGTTGTTGTGACATTTGCCAGATTTGTTCAAGTGTTGCCATCAATGACAATGGGGAGATTGTTGGAAGCATGAACTTGTATGGTTGACATTAATGTCAGACTTGTATATCTAGATGGATATTGGTCCATATATAATTTTGGTCGTTGCACTTGTACTTTGTGTTGGAGACTGAGTTCAAAACTTTTGGTGTTGGTTGTGGAATTTTGTTTTGGATAGTTATTGTTGTTCTATAGTAGGAAGTGTATCTGTCAGAATGGTCTGAGAAGATTTCGGTGCCCTCTGTATATGTTGTATATTATGTTGCAATTTAGTAGATGTTGTTTCATGGCATGCGTAGTATTATCAGTATGTTTCTCAAATGGTTTCTTTGTTCTACAATAAAGAATTGTTGATTTATGTTTATGATATTTAGTTATGTCGTGGATTGGTATGTTTGATCAAGTTATCTTAATTGGATCATATTAATTTGGTCCAAATATGAGTTGGAAGTTGTATTGGGATGTTGTTATGGGTCTACCCTTGGTGTGTGGAAATCTACATGGAGTATTTTGCATCGGTATATGTTAAGTGGCTGACTGATTACTATATCTACACATTATGTTTGGTAACAATTTTAGAGAATTTATTAGCATGTTTAGACCATTGGATTAATCTTGTAAGGATGTATTATAATATGTTTTGGTTCCCTCTTTCTCCTATAGTGGACCGTTTTGAGTATTTTTGGTTCGGATGACTTATTTTGTGTAACATTGTTTATTTTGTTTTTGGTTGACCCTTAATTAGGTTTTCAATGTTATATCTCATATTTGAGGAGTGAAGAGGAGAGTGTGTGTAAGTGTGTGGTAAAATTGAATTGTATGTGAAGTGTATGCAAATGATATGGAGGTAGATATGAGATTGTGAATGTGTGAAAGTTGGATTGAGAAGAGCTTTGCAGGTGATATATTTAGTAAGACAGTGTGTTGTGACATCAAAAGTTATTAGAGATTTTTGTCATGATGTTGGTCACAAATGATCTAGTTGTTCAAGGACAATTTCATGTCAAGGATAATCCTTCTCATTTTCAATTCAACTATTTACTTCATTGGTGATTGATAGTGAGTCCTTAGGCAATAGTTTGTATCTTTCCTTAAAGAAGTGGTCTTTAGTTGAGCAACTCTTGATTTTGTATCTTGCCTAAGGTTGTGTACCTTAGTCTGCAATTCCAAAGCAATGAGCTCTTTGGCTAGAAGCCATATTCATTGCAAACAATTACTATATATTGTGAGTTAGATTCTCACCGTGGTTTTTCCTTGTTTGAGTTTTCCACATAAATTTGGTGTTCATGTGTTGATGGTTGATGCTCATGTGTTGATAATTATTGTGTTATTGTTAAGTAAGTTGATGCTATTCATAATTAATCTATTTTGAATTTCTAGATAGATTCACCCCCCTCCCAATCCTATCATGTGTTCGACAAGAATTAGTGTAAATAACTCAATGACTCAATCTCGAGTACCATAGGTTCAAACTCAACTGCCATAAATTTAAAATTTGACATGTGGATTTGAACTATTAAAATGTAGAATTTCAAAAACCATTTACTTTTATTTCTGATGTATTGTAATCTTGTAAGTAATATGGTGTCATTGTCCCTTTTTCCAAAAATAACACTTATAGTAAAATAGTAAGTCCCCTCTATCTAGAAAAAGTAATTCAAGGGATACTAGACAACATTGGGAAGAATGATAAGGGATGACCCTTTGGTGGAATGGTGGGGATTCTTGCCTGTAATGCCTACAACCTAGGTTCAAACCCTGTGAGTTCATTTCTAATGCATTAACAATGGAGCATGTTTGTCCATGGGGAGAACCTTGGAGAAATGGTGGGGTTTCTTGCCTATAGAGCCTACATCCTTGATTAAAACCATACAATTTAAATAAACTTTATTAGTGAGGATGAGCAAGAACTGGAGAACGGGTCAGACAAGGCGAGCTAGGGTTTCCGCTATAGGGGATCTTGGAGAAGGAGACGAGGATAGAGAAGCAAATGGCGTGGGTGCGGGAGTCTTCTCTTTGATCGGTGGCTCCTCCCTGTGCACTTCCTTTTGTGTGTGCAAGGTTGGGTTTTTCTTTGGTTCTGACTCCCTCTATCAATGTAAGGTGGTCTTGGCCCCTGCTATTGGTTTTTCCTATGGGAGATGCAGTTAGTCGGTGTTGGTTCATGGGTAGCATGGGGACATTGGTGGGGTGCGCAAGTGGGATCCTATTGTTATGCTCGGAGAATCTAGCTCTCTTCCTCTTGGAGCTTCATGGCTTGGGGGCTCTGTTTCTGACAGGTGCTTTGACTTGGCTCTCTAGTGACCCTATTCCCTTGATGAAGTTCTCTTTCCTGGGCCTGTTGCCTATGAGTTTTTGTATGCCTCCTTCCTTCTTTTTGTTGATCTAGTGCAGAGGTAAGGTTTGGGACCCAGGTGGAACCTCTATTGCATGGTTCTTCTTAGGGTTTTTGGTCTCTCCTTTCCCCTCGGATTATCTTCTATCCATGGGAGGGGTTTTTTATTTGCTGCCATGATGTTCTTTTTCATGGTGGTGGTGTTCTTAATGGATCCCTAGCTGAAGGCCCTGAGGGTAGGAGTGCATTGTTTACTTCTTGCGACCTTTTCCCTCTTTTCTCTATTTGATCTAGCAGGCCATATGGGTTTGTTGTTGATTCATTTTGTGCCTTGGTGCTCATTTGAGGATTTGTTGAGGGGTTGTCTTCTTGGGTCCAGCTGTGTTCTTACTGGCAGTATCTTTTGGCCTGCCCTCTCTCTACAACATGAGTTTTCTCTTGTTTTCCTTATTGAGGTGGTCCTTCCTTCTTTGGAGGTGGAGATGGATGGTTTTGGATACAACCTCCCTCCTATTGAGGTGGAGTTGGGTGTTGCGGTGTTGTTTGGGTGGTGTTGGTGGATGGTTGGTGATGACCTGTTTGTTTAGACTAGTTGTCTAATTGCTACTCTCTCCTCGAGGTTGAGTTTCTAGCTATTTTTGCCTATAGAGGTGGAGATTTTGGTCTTTCTTAGCTTCTTGGAGTTGGGCTAGCTCAGGCCTCTTATTCATCATGTGGTTTTGGGAGCCTTCTCAAAACCTAGTTGTCCAACAATACATTGTGATTCCATCTTTTGGTTGCTGGACTTTGATTCATGGTTTGAAGCTTTGTTCTCTTTGCTTATGATTTCTTACCTTTCAGCTCCTATTGAGGTGGGTTCCTATCCTATTGAGGTGGATAGATGCTTTGTTGTTAGAGGTGTGATGATCAGATGCTTTGAGGTTGTTGGCTTCATCTTGCTAGTTTTGGGAGCCAAATTACAAAACCCATTTTGAAGGTTAGAGGAGCCATTCAAAACCCCCATGTTTTTGTTTTGTGCTTTCTTGTTTGGTTGGATGCTGACAGTTTTCAAGGGCCCAATATAGACTGTGGTTGTTTTTGGTTAAGGTCTAGGCTAGCTTTTAGCTACTTGGAGTTTTTGTCACATGTTAAGGGAGCTGGGTATATCCCTATTGTTCGGTTGAGGGTTCCAGTTAAACCCTTATCCTTTTTTTTTAAGAGATATAATTTGAGGCTATAGCATTGATTGTGTGGCCAATCTGTTTTGTATTGGCTATATTTTGTTTGTTTGGTTGGCTCTATTTGATTGTGGTTGCATTGGTGTTTGGCTAGCGTTTGTTAGCTCAGTTATGTTTGGGTTGTTGATTCTCAATGTTTGTACTCTTTGGCAGCGTAGTATTGTGGGTTCCAAATCCTAGTAAAATCTGAGGGTTCCAGAGCCCTTCAAAACTTTTTTTATGGAGTTTCAGGTCCCCTCAAAACCTGTTTTTCCCTTAATAAAAAACATTGGGAAGAATGATGTTGATTTAATATATTTTTTGGTACAACTTATATATTTCAAAGAAATAAATATTAAATTATATGATACATGATTTATTTTCTATTTTCTATTTTATACTTTATATTTAATATTTTATCTCTTTTGGTGTGGGGTCTATTTGGAGTTTTTATGCAATTGTTCGTGGAATTCAATGATTAATTGTTTAACAAAGTTTATTGGTAATGAAAATTGTCAAGAGGTATTTTTGGGTCACCATTTAAGGATGCTTCTAGATGTAAGGATTTAGAATATTAGTTGCCATATTGGGCCATTTGCATATTGAACAAAAAAATGGCCATTTAGAGGATTATGGCATTTTTATCATTTGTTCTCATGAAGCTTATTGATTGTTTCTCTTTAGTGACTAGTTAACCATTGGAGTTAGAGGCTTATGGGTGGGTTTCACATAGGTTTCAAGTGATTTAAGAATGTGAGGCCTTGGATTACAGTGAGCAATCTCATCTAGATGTTACATTTGTGTAGAAAGTGTTTGCAGTGTTTTCATATGTAGAGTTTGTTGGAGTAGTTTTAGTGATCTGAGTTTGAGGTTTGGTTTGGTTATTGAATACATTGTAGAAGTAGATGTATTTTGTTTCTTTTTTTTCTTGTGTACCCTCTTTAGAGTTCTAAGATCAAACAGTGCAAGTTTGGAAAGTTTATATTGCAATCTTAAGCTTTTTGTAGTAGGATTTTATTATTGGTTTCTGAAGTTGTTGTACATGAAAATATTTTGTATCAAATCTGAAATATAAAATAAATTAAGAAATTATCATTATATGATCTAGAGTTACATATTTTGTCATTTCTATGTAGTTCAATGAAATCGAGCGTGTTAAAATTGACAGATTTGAATGTCGATTTATGACGAGTATTAAAAATGATGAATTTATGGTATACAACATCTATAGGCCATACAAATGATGTTATTTGTTAATATTTACCTATATGCCTAGTTTTATAAAGTTTCCATTTGATCTAGTTATTAGATTATCTATAGTAGGTGCATAGTGTGTGAAGAATATTGATGAATATTTGTGGGTATTCTGGTTTATGTTGAAAGAATAAATTCATGAGGGATTGAGCATCAACTTTCTCTCAATAATTTTATAGAAACTTGTATTATAATCAATTTTGTAAAAACTCTACTAGGGACATTACATATGGTGTCTAGTAACACCTATAGAGAGTGTTAGATCACTAGGGTCAAGTTCAAACTAGTAGATTTAAGACTTTGAGTGAATATTTGAAGACAACATTTACCAACATGTAAGTGGCTTATATGTAGATGTTCTTTATCCTTTTAGAAAATTAAAATGTACTCTAAATGAATTCTCTTTTAAAGTATTGACTTCTCTTGATCTCTAAAGCCTTGTATATGAATTGACGACACACTAAATGTATTTACATAAACACTAAGACATAGTAATATGTCACATAAAGACTTATCAATTCAACTAATAAATGATAGTGGGGGGCAGGAACCTTTGAATTTGAGTTTGAAAGTTACAAAGTCTTAGTTCATTCTCACATACTATGAGATCGATCTTGAGTGGGACATAAATTAATTGAGACAAATAAATAATAATTTTGAGGCATGAACAAATGTATGGGAGTGTAGACAAATACAAGTACAATAATAAAGAGTTAAATTATGAATGCATACTAATAAATCGGAATGATAGAGATCAAATCATGAACTATGATCTAACACAAAATTTTATTATTTATTGATATGTAATTGTATTTGATACAATATTTGAATAAAAAAATAGAAAAATAAATAAAATAAAAATGAATATATGAATTCCACTATTACAATAACATAATATAACTAATAATATGTTATTTTAAAAATAATCTTTACTTTTAATTTATTTAAAACATAAAAAAAAATTCTTCCTTTTATCTTATAATTCTTAAGTTTATTATAATAATTAGCCGATAAGATTTACTTGCTATGAATGCCCACCGTAATCGTCTCATGTCTTACGCCCTTTTCTTTTTTACGTGTTTGGAAATGTACAAACGTTAGTAGCACGAGCCCACATGTATCATTTAAACCTTATCTTTGGGTGGTAGTTTTTGAATTAATTGATGTTGTTCCAATCCATTTTTGAATTTATTGACGTCATTCCATTCACTCTATGGTTTGGAATGATTTTATTTATCGATAACATCGTGTCGCATTGGTGTTTTAGTTAATGGAATGTCACCACTATCGAGTCCCCCCCCACCCGGCTCTTAGGACTCGTCACCACTATCGAGTCCCCCCCCACCCTTACCCTTAAGCAAACATGAGAAAGATTGTCTTCCCAATCGACAGTCAAGATCATTTGTGAATATTCGCTTTGGAGGACTTTACATTAAAATAATTGCAAAGAAATATCACATTCTCCAGATGAAAATAATTTAGAGCAAGTAATAGAATAAAAAAATTTAGTAGGAACAAGAAAAATGAAAATGTTCTTGTGTTGTTACTTTTAGCTGACATTTTCTTTTATTTGTTGTTTTTAGTAGAAAATCTAGTTATTTCTTTGTTTTTCTAGAAAATCAGTTGTTTTCAACTTTAAAAAAATAGTTATTTCGTAATTGTTTCTTTTTCTGTTTGGGTAGTTTTTTTATGAAAAATAAAAAATAATTTCTTTTTTATTTTTAATATTATTTGGATTCTTCATTTCGTTGTTTGTAAAACTCAATATTTCGTTATTTTGAACTGCATATCTGGTTATTTCTTTGGATTTCTTTTATATTAATGTTAAAACAAAAAGCCTAAAACAAGCTTATAATCGATAATGGAACTTAAGATATATAATAATATTTAATAAACTTTTAAAAATTAATTTAAAATTATTTTTAAATATTATATATAAATATACATAAAACATTTGTAAAAGTTTTATTATTATTTTTAATTGGAAGGTAATTTAACTTATTTAAAGTAATAAATAAGATTGTTGTTTCTATTTAAACATAACAAAATATAATTTATTTATTTATTTGGTTTTAGAGGAGCAATATAAGTTTATTGGTTAAAGATTTTTTAAATTATATTTTTTATGCCCATTTTTTAAATATTAAAGCTTATGTATATATTTTATTGATAATTTTATTTAATTGTTTGGATCTTAAAAATACATTATTAATAATATTCTATAACAAAATATATATGAACTCCTCACTTGGGGCCTCCTCAAGTAGTTGTCTATTGTCTAGGGATGAGGGCTAGATAACACAGAGAAGAAAAACTAGAAATATGGAGATTGATGTGGGCCTATAATCAAAGACTGCATGCCCATCGTAGAGGCTCTCCAAGAAAAAGGAAATTGCAAAGGAAATTGCCAATGTGAGGTAGAGGACCCTGGATTCTTCAACTAAAACTAAAAAATGAGGTTCCTATCATGGAACATGATGGGCTTGAATATCCCCCGAAAGCAATATGCCAAGGATTGTATTTTGGAAAATAAGATTGGCATTCTTTTGCGTAAGGAAGTCAAGATGACGGATAGCTCCTTTAATAGAATTGTTGTAAAAATATGGTCTAGCTCCCAATTCCTCATTAGTAACGCCAATGGGGCCTCTAGAGGGGTGGTTATCATGTGGGATCTTTTGAAATTTTCTAGCTCCTTTGTCTTCCCTTCAATCAACTTTTTAGCTGTTAAATTATTCTCTCACAATGACTCTTAGTGTCTTGTGAATGTCTATGGCCTGAATACTAGGCCATGCCACCTTGCTCTTTGGAATGACATCTCAACTTTGATTCAGAATGATTTGGACCCTCATTGGATGGTTGTTGTTGCAAATAATTATTCATCATGGATATTATTACACTTTACTTAAGTTTACTTAGGTAAATGCATTTCATAGTAGTTTGGGTATGAGACACTTGGGTGTTTGTGCCACATTGGGATAGTGTGTGTAGGAGAATTTCCATATTTTATGGTGTTGATCTTGTTGTTACATTCCACATTAAGTGGGTGATCCACCTCATGTGGAATATTATATTGTTTATCCTACCTACCCACACCTATTTCCTACCTACCCTTGTTTCTTATTGAGCCACATGTCATGTTTGTGTGCTCACATATCCCTAGCCTTGCCTATATGAGTAGGATCATCTACTTTGTTTGTACAAACATTCATTGTATGTAACGCTTGATGATCCAGTTGATCATTATTTTCATCTTGATAGAATACAGTTTATTCCTATCATATATTTTATCTCTCTTATTTGTGCTTTCCATTGCCTCTAGATCTTGACAAAATATCACATGGTATCAGAGCTGGTTCATGTCTCACATGGTATCAGATCCATTAGAGTGTCATTGGTTTGCTAATTGAGAGAAATTTGATGCTATTTGGGGTTGAATATTTTGAAGCTTTCTATTGCACGTTATTATTGAAGCTTGATGGGTCAAATTTGAGGTCACCTTTGGATTGAGGAAGTCCAAGAGAGTCAGTTTTGCCTTTTGTTTCATCCACATCAGATTTCAGAGGCCAAATCTAGAGGCATTTGAAGTTTGACGCTGCGACGGAAATTTTTTAGAAATTATAATTTTGCAGGCAATTTTCAAATAGCAATATCTCACTCATCCAGACTCGTTTTTTCAAGCAATTTTTTTTGTTTTGGGGTAGAATTTCATTATATGTACAGTGGTGCAGGAGTTTTCTAATTTTCAAATACAAGTTTTTCAAAAATCATGAAATCCCAATTTTTACAACTTTGGAGGCTTCATTTGGGCTCATATGGACTCTTTATCAGGTGCCATTTTTTTTGAGAGTGCATAATTTTTTATCTACTTTCATAATCTACCATTAGTTTGCGGTGATTATGAGTAGAAATTGTACTTTTAGTATTTGGCCATTCTTGGCCTATTTGGTACTTGTATTTTGCTTGGATCTCGGTTTAGATCACTAGCAGTATTTGTTGAAGTCTCTTATATCTCATTTTGAGAAGTTGTAATAATTGAAATTATAAGTCCACTTTGCCATTATTTCCAAGTTCCAACATGATGGAGATTTTAACTTTCTCCTCTTTCACTAAAAATGTTGGGGGTCTTCTAATATTTTTCTAATAGCATGTCAGACTTGGTTGATTTCATCAATAGGAACAGATTGTTGGATGTGGATTTCATGGGAAAAAACTTTACTTAGTCCAACAATAGGAAAGGGGAAAACCTCATTTAGGTTAGATTGGATAGACTTTTGATCTCGTCCAACTGGGACCTTGGATTTAATACCACTCTCTAAGCTTTTCCCAAGACTTTGTTTTCTCACAATCTCATTCTCTTGGAGTGTTTTTTTGGGAACACTAAGTGAAAATACCCATTCCTATATGAGATCATGTTGACTACTCATCTAGAATTTAGATACTACATCAATAATTAGTTTAACACCCCAATTAGGGGAACACCTATGTTCAGGGTGGCTTAGAAATTGGAGTTGGTTTGGAGGAATGTGAGGGATTGGAAGAAATTCACATTTGGAAACATATTTGCTAGGAAAAAGGAACTTAACAACATACTGATTGAGATCCAAGAGTGGATTGCGCATGGGGACTCCTTGGAAGCTACTCATAGAGAGGAGGAAACTCTTAGAAGGGAATGAAAGGAGAATTTAAAATAGGAGGAAATTTATTGGAAACAAAAATCAAGAGTGCAATGGTTAAGGAAAGGGAATAGAAAAATTTCTTCCACAAATTGACTAACAAACATAGGAGGAATATGATTTCATGCTTATTGAATGATCAGAATAAAAAAATTAGAGATGATGATCATTTAGGAGCTATGGCCTCAATCTATTTTCATAGCCTGTTTGAGGAAGACAATAGGGCCAGGAATACCCTTTGATGATCGCCTCCTCTAATGTCTCCCTACTTCTCTGACTATCGAAGATAATGTTGTCATTATGGCCCTAGTCACAAATGATGAGGTTGGGGATGCGGTCTTCTCTATAGGTGCTTTCAAAAACCCAAGACCAAATGACTTTCTCTAGACCTTCTTCCAAGAATTTTGGGATATTGTTGGCTATGATGTTACCATGGTTGCTAAGGACTTTTTCAGAATGGGAAAACTACTATAAAAGTTGAACAACACTTATATCTCCTTGATTCCCAAAGTCCAAGAATCTATGCGCGTCATGGATTTCAGACCTACCAGTCTATGTAATACCGTCTACAAAATATTTTCAAAAAGTCCTATTTAACAAGATTAAGCCTTTCTTGATGGCCTCATCAGCAATAGAGAAAAAGGATTCGTCCCAAGTAGATAAATTTTGGTTGTTTCTATTACCACTCATGAAGTCATACAATCAATGGATAAATACCACCAACCAGCTATGGTCTTCAAGTTTGATATATCAAAGGCTTATGATAGGGTTAACTAAGTTTTCTTGTTCAAAGTGCTCAAGAAGCTTGGGGTTGGTGATCGATTCCTCAACCTTATTAAGGAATGTAAATCTAATGTAATGTACTTTATTTTGGTCAATGGTGTCCCCAAGGAACCTTTTGGGGCGACTAGGGTAGTGCAACAAGGTGATCCCCTATCCCCCTACCTTTTCATTATTCTTAGTAAAGTTATTGGAAGAAATTTCATCACCCTTGTTAATAATAGGGCCCTACAAGGGGTTAAACCTACCTTCTATGTACACCTATTGTTTTACAATAGTTTGTGGATGATACTATCCTCTTTGGGACAACATCAATTATCGAAGATCGAGGATGGAAAACCTTCCTTAACCAATATACACAAGTGTTTGGTCATCATATTAATTATAATAAGAGTAATATGTAATTCTTTTGTACTACTATCATGCTTCAAAATAAGATTAAGGATATTTTGGGATGTTAGATTGCTACCCTCCCGAGTACCTACCTAGGATTACCCCTCATAGTTAAGGAAGTCTCTAACTCCTTTTGAAATTCCATTCTTGAAAAAATGCAAAAGAAACTTGTAGGTTGGAAAGGTAGACTCCTCAATAGTGCTAGCAAACTTCAACTCTTCGCTTCCTCTTTATAGAGGATCCCTATCTACTTCCTTTCCTTATTCAAGATCTTAGCCTCTATGGATGAGAAGTTGGAAAGAATCCAAAGGACCTTCCTTTGGACAATTATGGAAGAAAATAAGAAATTGGGCTAGGTTGGATTGGATAAAGACTGCTACCTAAGAGACAAGGGTAAATTGGGATTACGGAAAATATCATAATTCAACAAAGCCCTCATGACAAAAACTAGATGGAAATTGGCTATTTACAAAGCTGACTAGTGCCATATTATGAGTGCTTAGTACCTTCATTAGAAAAAATTCTATAGCACTTTGAATTCTGAGGGATTCCCTTATGATTCCAAGATCTAGAATAATATTCTTAAGTGTAGGGGCATCATCTCTCTAGGTTTGAAATGGATTGTTGGTAATAGGAGCAACGTCAGATTTTGGGAAGATACTTAGATTGGGGATAAACCATTGGATTCCATCCCATCTCTTAGAAGATTGCATGGTTGTACCAATGATTTTTTTGGGCAATTATGGGTTGGTCATTAACTTACCCCCAATAATTATTGGAAGCACATTACCCTTTGCTACCATAATCACTCACCTTCCATCAACTGCCTTAGAGGTGTAAACTATGCTTAAACTAGTCAGACTACACTTCTTCCCTCATGAGGAAAAAATCATTTGGTGATGAAACCTATTGGCATGTTTGGCATAACTGATGAAGATGAGATGATGGTAGATGACTGTACTGGTAGAGGAAGATGACATGATCAATTATTTGTGTTGTCATTGATGTCAACCGAGGTCAAATAATGTTTAATGATGTTTACAGTTGGTTTTTAGTGATTGACTTGTTGCCTAAGTGATTTGGTCTACCGGAGCAAGAGTTTGACAGTTTGACAAAGTTTATCGACAAGACTGTGAATTAGGACCTTAACTGGTAAGGCTATAAGTTTTGATGGAATCGGGCGATTGTCGATGTTTGGTGACTTGTAGTTTGATACATAAGTTGTTATGATGGATTTAAGTATGTAACTAGAACCACATCCTATGATGGTTACTGGAAGGCATGTTTTGAATTTTTGATGAAGTTTTGCCAAGGTTTAAGAAGGGTTTAAGGACCGGTAAAGAATTCCGTTAACCGATAATGATTTTTGGTTTGGCGGTGATCTACATCAAGTTCATGTGTTGATAATAATGTGGCACATACTGCGTGATTATTTTGAAATATTTTTTAGTGCATTTGGTGAGCAAATTTCTTGCGAATGTGCAAACTGCTTAGCGGAATGTGCTAAGGGTTTGACTTTGTACCAAATTGACTTACTGTGACGTGTGAGGCCCTACCCCGACTCATCCTGATATTTTCTGTTATTTTCATATTGAGACTATTATGGATGCTTTATTTTATGCATTAATGGATTTAGAACCTATATGATTCCATGATTTGGATCACATTGACGTATATTGATGCTTCATTTTATACATTATGATTATGAAACTTTATATATTGCTAGAATAGAATTCTTTTGAAAGGATGTATGTCATTATTAGATTTGTAGGACTTCATTTTGATGATAGAAATAGGATGCTCATTTTATGAATGGTTCAATTTTCAGGAGTATGATAATTGCTTATGTGGAATCAAATTTAAATGAATGGGATATTGAATTATTAATGTCAAATGTATGAGTGTTTGATGTGCAATGAAATCCATGTGTTTATATATATATTTGTGATTATTTGGAATTACTAATGTGTTAATTGAGATGCGCAGGAAAATTATCCATGTGACCATGGAATAAATATGGAGAACCAAACCTAGACCAATTTACATTTGTTAAGCCAGGGGTTGTCTATTTGGAGAGACAACACCCCGTTTGTAATGTATTTTATTTGTGAAAATAAATGATGCATGTGTGTTAATTTGATTTTATTTAATTATGTAAACCTACTAGAGACAAATTCCATGTGTGATTTTTTATATTGTATTTTATTGTGTCACTTGACACATGTGTTGATTAGTGTCATTGATTTTGACTTGTCTCTTGGAGGGAGTTTTGTTTCTACCAAAGCCATTCAAACACAAGAGTGTGGTCCCAAATTTGTCTTGGGTAGGGAGTCTTGGGAGTGGTCAACTCAGGTTTGACCCGTAGGTTAACTTCGGTTGGGTTTCTAAGGGGTCAAATGGACTCCTAGGGTCAGTTTTAGGGCTTTTCCAAAGGTCCAAAGGGTAGACCTATGGGTTAGGGGTATTTTTAAACATGTGACAACTCCCATGTGACTTTTTAGTCACCTCAAAAAGTGGTTTTCCCAAGGTGAGCGAAAATTCAACTTAGAAGGTTCCTCCTAGGATAGACAACCTTCCCTTTTGATGTCAAACTCTCTTCCCCATCCTCTCTCACCTTTTCCCTTTCCAGTTTTAGCTCCATGTAAGAGGTTGGGAAGAGCAACCAATGGGAACTCTCACCTTACCCAAGGGGTTGGGAAGTGTGAGAGAGGCCTTCTTAGGCAAGGATTAGGGACTTAGTGAGTAATCACCCACTCTCCATTGTTGGAGATTATGCATTTTTTTTTGAAAATTAGTTGTAGGATAGAATTTTGGTGTAGTGTTGGTGGAAAGTTTGTGTGGATTTGGGTAGCGTCTAACATACCTATTGGCAGATTAAGGTTGGTTTTACTTCCTTTTAGTTATGTTGTTTTTTTGTTGTTTTGAAAGAAAGAAATGCTTGTATGAGGAGATGTGTATATGTAAATTGTTTTGTAGGAGAAAAGTGTAAAATTTTCCTTTCCTTGTTCTTTGTTTATGTGTTCTTGTTTTGGGAGTGTCCAAGGCCTCCTACTCTTGGGAGAGTAGGATGGTCTTGGGGTGGAAGAAGTATGACAGCCTTGGGTGAGAGGCTCTCCTTATGGAGAGTGATCTCAAGGGTGTCCTTTGTGACCCTTGCTACATAGCCTTGTGTATGCATTTGGGGGTCATAAGGGGAGGAAAATATGGCTTTTATGCCTTTGGGGGGCATAAGGTGTGGAGATGAAATTTGTTGTATTTTATTTTGCCATGAGGTGGCTTGAGTTGTATTATGCTTGCAATCTCCCCAATGGTATTTGGTCCACTTCCACCCGTGGAAAGTTCATCACAAGTTGTGGTGAGAGTGTAGCTTGGGATGGGGAAAATGCATGTTGAGTGTTTGCCCTTGTTGTTGTATTTGTTTGGTTGTTTGTGACACATCTAGTGCTTGGTTCTCCAAGCTCGGGGGTGGCTTCTAATAAGCCTAGGCTGGGAGGTGAGCTCTTCATGGTCAAGTTGTATTTTATTGCAGGTTGCTTGGGATGGAAAAGAAGAGATAAAGGGAATAGTTGCTGTTCTAAGTTGTAGAAAAAGTTTTCAAAAAAAAAGAATGTATATAATTTGTAGCAAAAAAGAAAAGAGGAGTCAATGTTGTATTTATTTTTTCAAAAGAAAAGAAGTGTATTTATTTTATTCATAGTCCTATGGAAGGGGAATTCTAGTTGGGTTTTCAAACCCATTTGTATTATTATTTACTTGTATTTTATTTTGCTTAAAGAAAAGTCTTTCTCCTACTTGGTTAGTTTTGCAAAAGGGAAGAAGAAATATATGAGCTTGTATTGAAATCTTCATTTAAAAAAAAAAGAGGAAATAAAGTTGTTGCATTTATGTATATTCTGCAAATAAATTAATTCCGTTATTACATGTTCATTTATGTTTATTTATGCTGCTGCAAATAAAATAAATTTGCCATTTATTCTTTCATTTAATGCAGAAAATAAATCCTATAGTAGTAGCTTATTTTATCAAAAAAAAAAAAAAAGATTAGCATATAAGTTCTAGTTTTATTTTGTCTACCAGAAGGGATTTTATTTAAGCTTGTTGTTAGAATGCATTGTAGATATTAGTTGCAGAATATTTAAAACAAAAAAAAAGGAATATAAAACTCATATTTTCAGTCTGTTGGAAAAGAATAATTCACCCATCATCTTGCTGAAACTAGTAGTATTAATCTCTGCATGTATTTAGAGGTTTATTAAAAAGGAAGGAAAAAAAAATCATAGATTGTTTTAGTGTGTTATTGAAATATATATATATATATATATATATATATATATATATATATATATATATATATATATATATATATATATATATATATATATATATATATATATATATATATAACTTTATAATTTTTTTACATTTAAATATGTTATTCTGGAAACTTATATTACTCTTAAATAAAAAGAAAGTAGATATATATATATATATATATATAAACATATATATATATATATACATAAATATTTTTAACTTATTTTAAACAAAAAAAAAAACCTTAAAAATTTTTTGCATGGAAGGTAAAGTGCGCCGCGGCTATGGGCGGCACCGTCCACAAACTGCAGGAGCCCGCAGCTGTGGGCGACAACATCCACAGGCTGCGGAAGCCGCAGCTGTGGGCGGCGACATCCACAGTCTGCAGAAGCTGTAGCTATGGGCGGCGACGTCCACAGGCTGCGGAGCCCGCAACCGTGGGCGGAGCTGTCCCCAACTTGTGGGTGCAACCCCGTGGGAACCGCCACCTCCTCTGCCACTTCCCTCTTCGGCTCCGCCGAGAGATGGAACTCGGGCCGCCACGTCCGCACCTGCACACACACACTCACAAAAATAAAAGAGAAGATTCACACACACCCAGCACACACACAAAAAAAAAAAAAAGAATATTATGTTGACACACACATGCCCTAACCTTAATTTCAGGTTAGGGCAAATACAAATAGGAATAAAAGGAAAGAATATGTTAGGGCAAATACAAATAAAGAAATAAAAGAAAAAGGAGCTCCATTAAGCCTTGGATATCAACAAAAATATGTGTGTGTGTGTGTGTGTGTGTGTGAATATATTTTTAAACAGTCCCTCACACTTGTTTGGATATGTAAATTTATATATATGTATTAGATACATAGCTATCTACACATATATGTATATATGTAGTTAAACACTATAATTATATGAAATCAAATAAATTAAGTATGCACTTTTAATTATTAAATGAATGTAGAAGCATTCTAATAAGAATATTTTAAAACTCTTGGGTAGGATAAACCCTTGGGGAAAATAAAATGATATATGTAGGGTCAAGTTGGCCCCTTATAAATTTTAAATTATAAGGTATTTTAATTTATGGAAATTTTATTTATTAGGTTTGTTTAATCTAATAACTAGGACAATTTATTTAGACCCTAGGTAATTAAAGAACTATAAGAGATTATTAATCAATTAATTTTGAGATTATTTGTTAAGTGAGTTTAATTATTTATTAATGGAAGACAATATTTATTTTGTTGGAGATTTTTAATCCGCTTGTAACTTAGATGTTTTATTTTGCCAAATTGGCTTAGTGGTTAGATTCACTCAATAACATAGTTAAGTCTAAACTAGTTTTAATAAGTTAGTTGTACTAGGTTAAGTATTTAAAAAAAAAAAATTATTCCGTTTGTGCCCAAAAGTTTGGGCACGACATTTTGGTATCAGAGCAAGGTTACCAACACTAGGAACCTTACTCCATTACGTTTTGCTATAATTAATTAATTAATTAAATTATATTTGTTTTTATTACATTTATTTTTAATTAGTTAAAATATTTCTCCAAAAATATTTATTTATTTCATTTTATTTTATTTTCTTAATAAGGATGCCTCCAACTACGCGACAAGTTCACAAACGTGGTAGAGGCCCTAGGCGTGGACGTATGGCACGCGAAGAGGTCAATAGGGAGGAATCAGTTCCGGAAGTGAACCCAGAAGCTCCTCCCGAATGGCCAATTGACCCAAACCGAGACATCTTGGTAGCTCTACAGAACCTGATTGGCATAGTTCAGGATAGGCTTCCGGCAATAGATCATAATGTTGAGAACTAGGACTCAAGGAGCCATAGAATAGTAGAATGGGAACGGAGTAGGAGTACACCTCCTAATCCCGTAGAGAGTCAGGCTGGGCATGAGCCCGAGTCCGTTCACCTACTAGCACCACCTCCATTCGTAGCACCAGTGTATTATGAGAGGGCATGTCGGGATCTAGGGGATCTTATCAGAGAGGTTATGCATCTTCAACCACCATCTTTTGGGGGATCTACCGACAGGGTAGAAGCAGAGGCATGGCTTTTGAGCCTAGATAGGTGCTTTGCATTGCGCTCTTATGAGAGCAATCTAAAAGCACGTGTAGCGGTCCACCTATTGCGAGGAACAACCTCCACATGGTGGAGATAGGAAAAATATAAGTGTGGCTTAGATATAGAAACCCTCACTTGGGAGATTTTCACAGAAAGATTCAGGGAGAGGTACTTATCAGAGCATTTCAGACAGCGTAGGGTGGATGAGTTTCATGACCTCCAGCAAAAGGGTCTTTCAGTGACCCAGTACGAGAACAAGATCTTTGAACTCTTACCGTATGTAGACTACTTGAAAGATGAGAAGCTTCTCGTCAACCGTTTTATCATAGGGTTGAATTCTGGCATAGCAAGACCAGTGAGGATGGCCGCTCCAGGGAGCCTTCGGGTTGCCGTGGAGAAGGCTTTGATAGCAGAGGAGATTCAGGTCAGACCCCAGAACTCGAGGGATCGGTTCCAGAACCGTAACCCTACACCACAGATTTACGGGTTTTAGAAACCCCATTGGAAGGGTAACAACAGACACACATCGGGGTTCTCCAAACCCCCTCCTCCACAGTAGTCACAACAAAACCAGAGGCAAAGGCCTCCGCAGAGTCAGCAGGGCGTGAAGCCCAAGCAGTGGCAGTCACAGGGTCAGAGGCGAGATCAGAGATCTCAGGCTCCTTACACACCTCCGACGAGGACTCAGCAATCCTCCAGGGGTGGGTATAGTGGCTCTAGTAGGACAGGGGGACAGTCTTTCTCCAGACCACAGGGAGTGTAGTTTCAAGCACGTGGTGCTTGCTTCACATGTGGAGCCATGGGACACATGGTGAGAGAGTGTCCTCAAGGTCAGATGGCAGGAAATCAGAGGATGGTAGCATCAGAGCCGACAGTTGGGCATATGGGCAAGTCCCATAGGGTCTTCGCAGCAGTTGACAACTGCCAGGCAGAGCATCAGGCCACAGTTATTGAGGTAGCAGGTATGATCAGAGGTAGCAGTGTATCTATATTATTTGATTCAGGAGCTACTGACTCTTTTATATCTCCATTGGTTGTGGAGTGTTACGGGCTAGTGGCAATTAGACAAGAGGTCAATTGGGAAGTGGAATTAGCTTCAGGGGCTAGAGTGTCAGTGGAATCAGAGGTTAGGGGTTGTCAGCTTCAGATTGGTAATACCACCACTTTAGTAGACCTTAGAGTTACACCACTCGGATCATATGGCATCATACTTGGCATGGATTGGCTTTATGCCCACAGAGCCAAGATGGATTGTCACCTGAAAAGGATCAAGTGTGAGGATGATCATGGTTCTCCCATAGTAATCACTAGAATTCAGAGACCTGTGTCTCTTCATATGATCTCTGCCATGCAGCTTAAGCAAAGCATGCGAAAGGGATGCCAGTTATTTGCCATCACCATTAGTGATAGAGAAGAAGAAGAAGAAAAGGAACCATCTATTGATGACCATCCTATCCTTAAGGTATTTTCAGACGTATTTCCTTTAGAGTTACCCGGTATGCTGCTCTGTAGAGAGATTGATTTTCATATAGACCTTGTTCCAGGAGCCGAGCCAGTTTCCAGAGCACCATATAGGATGACCACAAATGAGCTTAATGAGCTCAAGATGCAGCTTGAGGAACTCCTAGAGAAGGGCCACATTCATCCTAGTGTATCCCCTTGGGGTGCACAGTCATCTTCGTGAAGAAGAAGGATGGATCTCTCCGATTATGCATGGATTACCATCAGTTGAACAAAGTAACCATCAAGAACTGATATCCATTGCCCAGGATCGACGATTTATTCGACCAACTTCAGGGTGCCAAAGTATTTTCCAAGATTGATCTAAAGTAAGGGTACCATCAGTTGAGGATAGTGGATAGCGATATCCACAAGACCGCGTTTTGCACTAGATAGGGCCACTATGAGTTCACCGTGGTCCCATTCGGTCTTACGAATGCCCCAGCTATTTTCATGAGTCTAATGAATGGAGTATTCCGCACATTCCTTGACCATTTTGTGATTGTGTTTCTTGACGACATATTTATTTATTCACAGAATGAGGAGGAGCATGAGGAGCACCTGAGACAGGTTTTGCAGTGTTTGAGGGATAATCAGTTGTATGGCAGTTTGTCAAAGTGTGCTTTCTTTAGGACTGAGGTCAAGTACCTTGGTCATGTTATATCCAATGATAGGATCTCAGTAGACCCATCAAAGATCAAAGCCATTATGGATTGGCCAGTGCCAACCAGTGTGACAGAGGTCAGGAGCTTCATGGGCTTAGCAGGTTATTATCGACGTTTTGTTGAGGGATTCTCTAGAGTCGCTCATCCTATTACTTCTCTTCAGCGCAAAGGGAAGAAATTTGAGTGGACGGAGAAGTGCGAGAAGGCCTTTCAAGAACTTAAAAAGGCACTTACTTCCGCACCTATCCTTGTAGTACTAGATCCTTCAGCTGACTTCATGGTTTGCACAGATGCTTCCCTAGAGGGTTTAGGAGCAATCCTTATGCAGGATGGCAGAACTATAGCTTTTGAGTCTAGGAAACTCAAGACTCATGAGCTTAATTACCCTACTCATGACCTTGAGCTTGCAGCAATAGTGCATGCACTTGTGAGGTGGAGACATTTCCATTTGGGTCATCATTTTGAGTTGCACTCAGACCATCAGAGCCTTCAGTACATATTCACTCAGCCGAACCTTAATGCATGACAGAGGAGATGGATGGAATTCTTGTGCGAGTATGATTTTGATGTTCACTACATCAAAGGGAAAGAAAACGTAGTTGCAGATGCTTTGAGTAGGAGACGTCACAAGGTATACACCATATCTATGGGCACGGATTTGAGAGATCAGATAATGCAGCAGTTGCCAGAGGATGGATGGTATTTATAGGTTTGCCAGGCTATACGATCTCAGGAGACTTTAGAAGGGAAATATGTGGGTTATTCCTTAGAGTCCAATGGTTTATTACGCCATAGAGGGCGCATCTATGTACCTTCTTCTAGGGGATTACGGGAGTTCATTATCACAGAGGCTCATAGAGCTCCTTATGCAGCACATCCCGGGGTTAAGAAGATGCATGCAAACTTGAGGGAATTATACCATTGGCCAGGAATGCGACAGCTTATTGTTGAGTTGGTAGCCTGATGCCTCGAGTGTCAAAGAGTCAAGGCAGAGCACCACCATCCAGGTGGTTTGCTCCAATCTCATGCTATACCAGAGTGGAAGTGGGATACTATATCCATGGATTTCATCATTGGTCTCCCTATGTCATCTCGTCGCCATGATGCCATCTTGGTGATGGTTGACAAGTTGACCAAAGTGGCCCACTTTTCACCAGTTCGTACCACCTTCACAGCACCAGCAGTAGCACAGGTGTTTTTGCGAGACATTGTCAGACTGCATGGTGTTCCCCGCAAGATTATTTTCGATAGGGATTCCCTCTTCACATCTTCCTTTTGGAAGGCATTGCAGGCAGCTATGGGTACCAAGCTCAATTTCAGTACAGCCTACCATCTGGAAATGGATGGCTAGACAGAGAGGGTTAATCAGGTGTTAGAGGATATGCTTCGCATGTACGTCATGGATCACCAGACTAGATGGGAAGAGTACCTTCCCTTGGTAGAGTTTGCCTATAACAATGGGCATCACACATCTTTGGGGATGCCACCCTATCAGGCATTATATGGCAGACCTTGTAGGACACCGTTGAGTTGGGACCGCATAGAGGACAAAGTTGCTATTGGTCCTGAGATAGTATGGGATATGGAACAGCAGGTGGATTTGATTAGGCAGCGTCTTAGAGAGGCACAGGATAGACAGAAGAAATATGCAAATGCAAAGAGGATAGATCATAGCTACTTGGTTGGAGACAGAGTTTTCTTGAGAGTGTGACCGCATAAGAGTCCAATCTGAAATGGAAAGGGTTCTAAGCTCGCACCTCGATTTGTAGGACCATTTGAGATCCTTGAGAGGATAGGACCAGTTGCTTACCATTTAGCATAGCCACCTAGCCTGTCGCGCATCCACGATGTGTTTCATGTTTCAGTTTTGAGGAAGTATATCTATGATGAGTCTCATATTCTAGATTGGGATGCCTTGTAGGTGGAGTCAGACGGGCAGCTAGCTTTAGAGCCCATTCTCATTTTGGCATGCCGGACGCTGGGCCTTCGAGGTCAAGAGCTGGACCAGGTTAGGGTCCAGTGGGATTGCTATGATGAGGTTACAGCCTCATGGGGGGATGCAGCACGTATGAGATCACAGTACCCCCACCTTTTTGATGAACTCCAAGAGGAAGTTCATGCCTAGAGAGGGAGGGTGTGAGGCCCTACCCCGACTCATCCTGACATTTTTTGTTATTTTCATATTGAGACTATTATGGACGCTTTATTTTATGCATTATGCATTTAGAACCTATATGATTCCATGATTTGGATCACATTGACGTATATTGATGCTTCATTTTATGCATTATGATTATGAAACTTTATATGTTGCTAGAATAGAATTATTTTGAAAGGATGTATGTCATTATTAGATTTACGGGACTTCATTTTGATGATAGAAATAGGATGCTCATTTTATGAATGGTTCAATTTTGAGGAGTATGATAATTGCTTATGTGGAATCAAATTTAAATGAATGGGATATTGAATTATTAATGTCAAATGTATGAGTGTTTGATGTGCAATGAATTCCATGTGTTTAATTATATATATATATATATATATATATATATATATATATATTTGTGATTATTTGGAATTACTAATGTGTTAATTGAGATGCGCAAGAAAATTATCCATGTGACCATGGAATAAATATGGAGAACCAAACCTAGACCAATTTACATTTGTTAAGCCAGGGGTTGTCTATTTGGAGAGACAACACCCCGTTTGTAATGTATTTTATTTGTGAAAGTAAATGATGCATGTGTGTTAATTTGATTTTATTTAATTGTGTAAACCTACAAAAGACAAATTCCATGTGTGATTTTTTATATTGTATTTTATTGTGTCACTTGACACATGTGTTGATTAGTGTCATTGATTTTGACTTGTCTCTTGGAGGGAGTTTTGTTTCTACCAAAGCCATTCAAACACAAGAGTGTGGTCCCAAATTTGTCTTGGGTAGGGAGTCTTGGGAGTGGTCAACTCAGGTTTGACCCGTAGGTTAACTTCAGTTGGATTTCTAAGGGGTCAAATGGACTCCTAGAGTCAGTTTTAGGGCTTTTCCAAAGGTCCAAAGGGTAGACCTATGGGTTAGGGGTATTTTTAAACATGTGACAACTCCCATGTGATTGTTTAGTCACCTCAAAAAGTGGTTTTCCCAAGGTGAGCGAAAATTCAACTTAGAAGGTTCCTCCTAGGATAGACAACCTTCCCTTTTGATGTCAAACTCTCTTCCCCATCCTCTCTCACCTTTTCCCTTTCTAGTTTTAGCTCCATGTAAGAGGTTGGGAAGAGCAACCAATGGGAACTCTCACCTTACCCAAGGGGTTGGGAAGTGTGAGAGAGGCCTTCTTAGGCAAGGATTAGGGACTTAGTGAGTAATCACCCACTCTCCATTGTTGGAGATTATGCATTTTTTTTTGAAAATTAGTTGTAGGATAGAATTTTGGTGTAGTGTTGGTGGAAAGTTTGTGTGGATTTGGGCAACTCATCCCCAACTAAGTCTAACATAACTATTGGCAGATTAAGGTTGGTTTTACTTCCTTTTAGTTATGTTGTTTTTTTGTTGTTTTGAAAGAAAGA
Source organism: Cryptomeria japonica (assembly GCF_030272615.1). NCBI lineage: Eukaryota > Viridiplantae > Streptophyta > Pinopsida > Cupressales > Cupressaceae > Cryptomeria > Cryptomeria japonica. The sequence continues at coordinate 596,149,857 of NC_081409.1, forward strand.
AATACTTGTATGAGGAGATGTGTATATGTAAATTGCTTTGTAGGAGAAAAGTGTAAAATTTTCCTTTCCTTGTTCTTTGTTTATGTGTTCTTGTTTTGGGAGTGTCCAAGGCCTCCTACTCTTGGGAGAGTAGGATGGTCTTGGGGTGGAAGAAGTATGACAGCCTTGGGTGAGAGGCTCTCCTTACGGAGAGTGATCTCAAGGGTGTCCTTTGTGACCCTTGCTGCATAGCCTTGTGTATGCATTTGGGGGTCATACGGGTAGGAAAATATGGCTTTTATGCCTTTGGGGGGCATAAGGTGTGGAGATGAAATTTGTTGTATTTTGTTTTTCCATGAGGTGGCTTGAGTTGTATTATGCTTGTAATCTCCCCAATGGTATTTGGTCCACTTCCACCCGTGGAAAGTTCATCACAAGTTGTGGTGAGAGTGTAGCTTGGGATGGGAAAAATGCATGTTGAGTGTTTGCCCTTGTTGTTGTATTTGTTTGGTTGTTTGTGACCCATCTAGTGTTTGGTTCTCCAAGCTCGGGCATGGCTTCTAATAAGCCTAGGCTGGGAGGTGAGCTCTCCATGGTCAAGTTGTATTTTATTGCAGGTTGCTTGGGATGGAAAAGAAGAGATAAAGGGAATAGTTGTTGTTCTAAGTTGCAGAAAAAATTTTCAAAAAAAAAGAATGTATATAATTTGTAGCAAAAAAGAAAAGAGGAGTCAATGTTGTATTTATTTTTCCAAAAGAAAAGAAGTGTATTTATTTTATTCATAGTCCTATGGAAGGGGAATTCTAGTTGGGTTTTCAAACCCATTTGTATTATTATTTACTTGTATTTTATTTTGCTTAAAGAAAAGTCTTTCTCCTACTTGGTTAGTTTTGCAAAAGGGAAGAAGAAATATATGAGCTTGTATTGAAATCTTCATTTTTTTATTTTTTTTAAAAAGGAAATAAAGTTGTTGCATTTATGTATATTCTGCAAATAAATTAATTTTGTTATTACATGTTCATTTATGTTTATTTATGCTGCTGCAAATAAAATAAATCTGCCATTTATTCTTTCATTTAATGCAGAAAATAAATCCTATAGTAGTAGCTTATTTTATCAAAAAAAAAAAAAAAAAAGATTAGCATATAAGTTCTAGTTTTATTTTGTCTACTAGAAGGGATTTTATTTAAGCTTGCTGTTAGAATGCATTGTAGATATTAGTTGCAGAATATTTAAAACAAAAAAAAAAAAGAATATAAAACTCATATTTTCAGTCTATTGGAAAAGAATAATTCACCCATCATCTTGCTAAAACTAGTAGTATTAATCTCTGCATGTATTTAGAGGTTTATTAAAAAGGAAGGAAAAAAAAATCATAGATTGTTTTAGTGTGTTATTGAAATATATATATATATAACTTTATATTTTTTTTCCATTTAAATATGTTATTCTGGAAACTTATATTACTCTCAAACAAAAAAAAAAGTATATATATATATATATATATATATATACATAAATGTTTTTAACTTATTTTAAATAAAAAAAACAAAACCTTAAAAAAATTTCGCATAGAAGGTAAAGTGGGCCGCGGCTGTGGGCGATGCCGTCCACAAACTGCGGGAGCCCGCAGCTATGGGCGACGACGTCCATAGGCTGTGGAAGCCCGCAGCTATGGGCGCCAACGTCCACAGTCTGCGAGAGCTGCAGCTGTGGGCGGCGACGTCCACAGGCTGTGGAGCCCACAGTCGTGGACGGAGCTGTCCCCAGCCTGCGGGTGCAGCCCCATGGGAACCGCCACCTCCTTTGCCACTTCCCTCTTCGGCTCCACCGAGAAATGGAACTCGGGCCGCCACGTCCGCACCTGCACACACACACTCACAAAAATAAAAGAGAAGATTCACATACACCCAGCACACACACACAAAAAAAATAAAGAATATTATGTTGACACACACATGGCCTAACCTTAATTTCGGGTTAGGGCAAATACAAATAGGAATAAAAGGAAAGAATATGTTAGGGCAAATACAAATAAAGAAATAAAAGAAAAAGGAGCTCCATTAAGCCTTGGGTATCAACATATGTGTGTGTGTGTGTGTGTGTGTGTGAATATATTTTTAAACAGTCCCTCACACTTGTTTAGATATGTAAATTTATATATATGTATTAGATACATAGCTATCTACACATATATGTATATATGTAATTAAACACTATAATTATATGAAATCAAATAAATTAAGTATGCACTTTTAATTATTAAATGAATGTAGAAGCATTCTAATAAGAAAATTTTAAAACTCTTGGGTAGGATAAACCCTCGGGGAAATTAAAATGATATATGTAGGGTCAAGTTGGCCCCTTATAAATTTTAAATTATAAGGTATTTTAATTTATGGAAATTTTATTTATTAGGTTTGTTTAATCTAATAACTAGGACAATTTATTTAGACCCTGGGTAATTAAAGAACTATAAGAGATTATTAATCAATTAATTTTGAGATTATTTGTTAAGTGAGTTTAATTATTTATTAATGGAAGACAATATTTATTTTGTTGGAGATTTTTAATCCGCTTGTAACTTAGATGTTTTATTTTGCCAAATTGGCTTAGTAGTTAGATTCACTCAAAAACATAGTTAAGTCTAAACTAGTTTTAATAAGTTAGTTGTACTAGGTTAAGTATTTAAAAAAAAAAATTATTCTGTTTGTGCCCAAAAGTTTGGGCACGACATGATGATTAATGATCATTCAACAACCGATATTGAGTTTTAATTTATTGTAATGATCCCTATGATAATTTGTAATGAGTTGTAAATATTTGTGATGATCTATGTAGTAAGTCTTAGGGTTTTGATGTCGACCTAGTTGTAAAAATTATTTATGTTGGTAAGGTTGATTTTTTTGTGTGTCAGTGATTTTGAGAAGTGTGAGAAGCCAAACCAATGTGTTTGAGAAGATCTGCCAATGAGATGCAGACTTAGAACTTAATTGGATCTGATCAAGAAAGTAGTTGAGTGCTATACCTAGATCATTCATTGTTGTTCTCTAACAATTACAACAACTAAAATCCCTTAACTGGGAAGGTCCTAATAGGCCTCATATTGTAAAATCCCCTAGCAGGGTGACTCAATATCTGAGTTCTAAATCCTCTTGAGAGGTTGATCCTAATAGATCAAAGCTTCTAACAAGGATGATGTAAATCCCTTAACCGGGTGACTCCTAACAAGGTCTGCTCCTAACAAGGCATCATTATAAGCTTCTAACCAGGCTTGGCTCCTAATAGGGCGCATTCTGAAAGGGTGCAAAATATTTGTGGGTACCAATTCCCATTGTGGTTTTTCCCTATTTGGGTTTCCACATGAAAATCATGGTGTTCATGTGTAAAATGCTTTTCTTGTGATGTTCATCTTTTATTTCTGATAACCGGTTAAGATAGTTTATGTTTGTTTATCAAAGATCTTAAAGTGGTTATCGATATTGATGATTATATGATTGATGAAGCATTTTGATCAGTAAATAAGTTGATAATAGTGTTTGTTGATCTGATATTGAATTGATAGCTAATCTGATTAATAAGCTTGCATAAGAGGAAATGATTATCTAGATCTGATAAGGAAATCTGTTATGAAGAATTGGTTTAAGTATTGAATGTTTTCAGAGATGAGATAAGTTTGTTTTGGTATTGAAAGTTTCAGTTTTTGTTATACTAATTCACCCCCCCTCTCAGTATTAACCGGATCCTCTAGGATTAACAGAAACCCAATAGGGGACATCATGGTTGATTTTCTTATCTTAGTCTTCTTCTAGACCACAATTCTCTAGATTGGTGGAGGTAGGTTTGGAACCATCAGCTCATCCCTCAAATTAATATTTTTTGGTGGACAACCCTCCACAAAAAATCCTCACTCAAGAAAATCTTATCAAAAGGATATTTCAACTCCCTAATAGATGTGTCATGTGCAAAATGGAGGAAGAAATCATTTCTCACTAGCTACTTCATTGAAATTTTGCTAGAATCTTGTGGGGGATGGTTTGTCAAAAAATTCAATCTATGTTGGACTATGAATAAGTATTTGATCCACCTGATTAAAGAGTGGAAGGGGTCCACAATTAACCCTCTTATTTGCCAATTATGGAAACAAATTCCAACTTATTTGAGATGGAGTATTTGGAAAAAATTAAATAATAGGATATTTCGTGGTGTGGAGCTCCCTACTGATGTGGTTTCCAGGTCCTTCCTGAAGCTCCTATTGGAGAATCTCTCAATCACTCATGTTAAGCCTCCTATTAACCCTCCTACATATCATGACAATGAAGTGTCTTTGAACTAGGACCTTCCTTGCTCTTTTGCAGCCTCTGATAATACTGATTGCCTAATGAAAATGAAAACCAAACGGTAGCCACCCTAACTTGGTTGGTATAAATTAAACTTTGGTGGTGTTGCTAGATGATCCTGAGGATTGGTTGCTGCTACGGGGTTCTAAAATAACATCTTAGTGGTATGGTGGCTACTTACATTAGTAATTTGAATGATTATACTAGCAACTAGGTCGAAGGTATGGCCTTAGCTTGGGGCCTTAGGATAGACCTTTCTATCGGTATTTGTGTTATTGTCATTGAGGGTGATTTCAAACTTATTATCGATGTTGTTAAAGGGATGAACACAATCAATTGGGCTATTGATGGCACAATCAAAGATATCCACAAGTTAATTCTAGGGTTTGATTCCTTTGATATTGGTCATATTTATAGAGGAGAAAACAAGGTGGTGGATGCCTTAGCAATGACTGGTCTTGTTGTTGAGGGATTGAGATGTTGGAGAAGAATGAGTTCCCTTCCTAACAATGACTAACTACTATTGGATGGAGAGTGATGCAATTGGAGTTCCCAGGGATAGTCATTTCTACAACATATTTTGCCTTCTTCAATCAGGTGTGTGTCTGAAAAGGCAATAGTTTTTTAATTTGAATAGGCCCAACTTGGCACTGATAGGGACTGGCAGCAATATGATGTGGACTACCAAATGGATTGATGATTTTTATAGCCATCTCACCATCATGATTTGGTATTTCCTTTGCTTGTTTATGCTGATGAATCACCTTGTTTACATTAGGACTCATGCAACTATTCTAGAGGTTCATGCTTAATGAGAATAAATGGCTTTGTTTGACTCATGGTTGTTTGGGCAATGATGATTTTTAAATCCTCGAAAACAAGACGATGATTTTAAATTTTAATGTCCTTTTCACAAGGTAGGATTTACCTTTTGCACGTGCCACGCAGTTCAAAGGTTAAACAAAGTAATTTTGCACTTGTTGGTTCACACAATTTGGGGGATCAAAGTAAAAATGAAAATGTTAAGCCCATTTGAGCAAGGCGGTGTTCTTTTTGAGCTAACTCTATTGCTAAAAGTTTAATGTTGTTGATTGGTGGTAGTGCCTTTGTTGGAAATATTTGAGTCTTCCATGGGTGGTGATAGGATGCATTATGAGCTTGATAAGCCTGATGATTTAAAAAATGACCTTGTGGTCTGGCATTACTATGTCAAAGGGGGAGTGGCAGAATATTTGGAGAATATGAAGGGGCATGACGAGCAACTTTCAATTTAATTTTCTACTTCTTGGACCAACTGAAGGGTAGTTCTTAGGGGAATTTCTTTCAAAATATTTGAGGAGGTCAAAGCCCAAGCCACCAACCTTTCCCTTGAAGGTAGGAGATGGAAGATGACCAGCCATGTCATCAACAGTGACAGTCTTAACATTTTTTTCAAGGGGAAGGAAGCCCTTGTTAAATTGCAAGGTGGCTTCACCAGAGAGGGGTTAGTTCACTCATGGAATCAATTATGCCTTATGGTCATGAAGCACTTTACCCTTGATGGTTTCCAAAAGATCTTTTATTATTACCATATGCCTTTGTTAAACTATTTTAGGCATCATGACACTATTTGTCTCCCCTTTTTATGCTCCATTCCCTCTAAAGCTCCATTAAGAAAGCTTTAGACCCTATAAACAAAGAAAAAAGGCCCATCCCTCTTCACCAAGGTCTGATGTAGAGACTCCATGCTTATCATTTCACCTTAGGCCCCCCACATAATATTATGATGATTCAAACCCCTGTTCATGCTTCTCACCGCCTGGTTGCATATGCAGGTGGAATTCCCCCCTCCCTCAAGAATTTTATAGCTTTTTGGTGAAGCTTTTTCATCTTCACCCTTTGCTTCCTCCTTTACAACCATTAAGGAATTGATCCCTCCCACCTTTTCCTCTCTCGCCACTTTCAGGGAGTGGAAAACCATATGCCATAAGGGTAAAAGTAAATCCTCAAAAAAAAGAAAGAGAATTTTCATTGAAAATTCTAGTTTTGATGATATTGAGGAAGAAGACCCTAATATTGAGGTTGAAGGAAGGAGATGGTCGTGAAGGATTGCTTCTTAGGATCCTAGTGATAGAAAAGGTGAGAAACAAATTTCTTTTGAGGCTGAAGATGATATCAAGGGGGGAGATGGTTTAAAATAAGCTCGTTGAGGACTTGGACACCTGGGAGGCTGATGTTGGTGATGAGAAGGGTATTTTCCCCCCTCTAGATTCTTAGGATGTGAGGGGGGAGAAGGTGGACCCTACTGAGCATTTGAATAAGGTGGCCCCAGATAAAATACTACCAAAAGTGAAACCCATTAATGTGTTGGGGTTGGATATTGGTGATGAGGAGAATGAGGAAAAGGAAGGGGATGGGTTCAGTGGTGTGACATAAGAGAAAGGGAAGGGAAGGAAAGGGATTGGTAAGAAAAAGGTTAAAGGAAGGGGGAAAAGAGGAACTACCAATCAACTGAAGCAGTGCAACAAACTATAAAGGTAGAAGAGGGTATTGAGTTGAGTGACCAGTTGAAGGATGGTGAATTGTAGGCCCTGAAATACGAGGTTCATGAGTTGAGGAATAAAATGGAAAGCTATGGGGTGAACACGGAATTAAAAGCCTTGAGGATGGAGATTAAAGAAATGAAGAACATATGGTATAGTCACGATGAGTAGCTCATGAGCATCAACAAGTTCTAAATTAGGGTGATGCATAGCTTGACAACTACCCTTTGTTTGTTGTAGGACAAGGCCCTAGAGGAAGAGAATATAGAGAGGCAAGTGTGTAGGGAGCTCTTCAAATTCCCGACTGATGACTAGGACAATTGTCCTTGGGCAGATGGTTCTTTGCAAGTTATGTACCTAGGTCTAGGTTCTTTTTGTTTTTATGTCATTAATGGTTTTTTGGCTACTTTGGACTTATGAGGTGTATCCCCTATTGTTACTTATTTACTAGTTTTTTGTTTGGACACTCTTTTTTAATTTTGATCCTTTTGCTGCAAATGTGCTACTGACAACCTTTGGACTTGTTACCCATCATTTTCACTAAGTTAGAATAGTTCCTTTAGGTCATTAAGCCTCTCTTTATTCCTTTCACACTTTAAATTTATTAGTTCCTAAAATGCCTGATCAATTGATCACCTTAATTTAGGCATCAAGTCTCACTTACATCAAAAGGGACCAAGCCCTTTTCTTTATCAGTCTATCATCATTTGATGGAAGTGTAATTCATTTGGTATTTATTACCATCAAGTCTCATTCCATCCAATCTCTGACTCCTGATAGTGTTGTGTCAATGGGCCCCTCACAAGTCTGATCATATCAGTGGATTCCACTTTTTAGGGTCTTTTGCACACACCTTCTATTATTCCAAGGTTCTTAAAGGATGTGATAGCCTGATGCTTCGATGACACCAAACCCATGATCACCAACTTGTGTGATGACATCAACAAAGTACCATTGGTGCACATATGTATGTCACCTATGCTCTAATCATTTGTATTGGAAACTTTTGGTGAATTCAAAGGATCACTCAAGAAAAGACATGAAAACCAAGGCAGTGTAACAGACGCATCATCATAAGACCAAGAGGCAGTGAATGATACTGCAGAGCTGGAAGATGAAGAGGCAAATGAGGACGTGACATTTCTCTAGTTATTCTTTAGTTAATTTGTTTAATTTTTAGGTTCCTTTCTTAAAACTATTGGTCATGGTGGACTCCTTTCTATTTTAAATTTATGTTTTAAAACTCTCTTTAGTAGCTATCCTCAAGAAGACGTTATTTTAAATTAGATAGATACTGAACAATTTAAGGGATGAGGAACCAGTTGAATGGGTTCCGATTCTGGTTTTTTCAATTAACAGGAACATTGCAAACTTGAAAACTTTAATTGAATTCTCTTTGGAAAATACTTTGTGCTATTTCAACAAGAATTTCAATTTATATATGATTCTATTATCTTATATCTAGATCTGAATGATTCATTGAATGCTAGAATATTTGTTCTTTGATTGTAAACTTTGTGTTATGATGGAGAGTGGTTTCCTATGTGGTATTGAATTTTGGATGGATATTATGCATGTTGTTGTTATTGGATTCTTTTCTATGTAAAGGTCATATACTAGCAACAATCTTTGTATGGATGTCAGTATATGATTTATATTTAAATTTCATGAGAGTAGTTCTTCATACTTTGTTGTGAAGATCATGTGGAATTAATGTCATCTTTATTTTCTTTATAAAGTTTGTAAAGCTTACCTTTCCTGCTTTCTGGTTAAAAGCATACCCTGAAAAATCAAAATTACATCATGAGAGGGAGTTGTACCTCTCGAATTCAAAGGAAAGTTGTAGAAACATTCACAACTTCTCCAACTGTTTATTAATGTTTTGTTCTCAAGTCTGGGCTAGGAGTCAATATTGCAATAATTTAGAAGAACAAAATCTATTAACTAATAACTTTTTCGGCACTCTGCTGGGGAATTAATAAGATTTAAAAGAAAAAATTTAAATAAGAAAGATTAAATGTCGCGTTATCCTGGGAATTATGGTTTTGCCTCTTGAGAATATCTTCCCTGTTGGGCAACCATATTTAGATTGGGAAAACCCTCGGCCATATATTTTCTACATTAAATACTTTGTCTTGGAAGTGCAGAAGCAATGATGAAGAATTCCATCATACCAAAGTAGTTTTAGACGAAGAGGAAAGGATAGCCCAAAATCATGAAGTAGTCTATGTTAGATTTGTAGAACCCTTCCGCCCTGTGATTAATATCCCACCAAGGCCCTTGAAAATAGAACCAGATAGAAGAAAAATAAATCCTCAAAATCATCATTAGTATTTGGCGACTCTGTTTACTTATCTATTCATATTCTTAAACTGGATTCCAAGAGTTATACTAGAAGTGCAAGAAAGAAAGGTGTTCAAGATCCAGACTTTGATTTCCTACAATCTGTAAATTTCTTAGTGTTTCCTCCTACTTGCAAAACTAAATCTTTGAGTAGACCTCCTCCTCCTTATAAAATTCCTTCATCAAGTAACCCTTGTGAGGTCTTGACTTTGGCAGGAATTGTTTTACCTACTCAAACTAATTTTCATGTTGTTCAACCTGTAAACATGGTAGTCCCATGGAGAGCAGCTATTGATCCACTCAATTTGATAAGGCCTTTACATGATCTTCCCAAAGGTTCGAGAAAAATTGTACCCAAATTCAGGGGTGATGGGAAGGTCACACTAGAGGAACACATGCATGCCTTTTTGGGGGTTTTTTCAATCCTAGGAGTTCAACGTGAGGATGTTGGAGTCAAATTTTTCATGGAGTCTCTAATATAAGCTACAACAGATTGGTTTTATCATTTGCCCAATGGTACAATCAATAATTGAAATACCATGAAAACTAAGTTTCAAGAAAGATTCAAAACCACTAAGAATGAGTATGTGTTGGTTGCTCAATTATCTACCATGAAGAAAGAAGTGCACGAGTCTATGCCAGATTTTGTAGCAAGATTTAACAAGTTGGTGAGTTGGATTCTAGCTAAAGTAGCACAAAATGATCATCTTTTGTAATATTTATTTATCAACACTTTACCCTTTGTTGTTATTTTTCTCATTAGGAGAAACTCACAAGTTGACTTAGAAGCAACTCAGTGAGAGGCCATTTCAATAGAAGATGACCTTATTACTCCAAGAAAATGGAAAAAAAATAATTGTAAATTGGTAAGGCACCAGAAGCCAATTCTACTAATTCGGTAATACAAAGATTGGCTAATAATATTATCAATTTGAAGAGGCAAATTCCTAAAGGTCCTGAACAACCTTTTTATCAAGATATATCAAGATCATCAAACAAGCCATTAAGTATCGCTGGTCCTTCTCAAAGATTGGCCATAGAAGGCCCTTCCTCTTCATGAATAAAGAAATCAGATGGTATGTAACTTTCATCTGATTACTGATCATGATAGTGCATCTTGTCCAAATATGAGCAGATCCATACAAATACTTTCCATAAGTAAACAATAAGAGTATCAGGTTGAAGAACCTGTACCCTCAAAGGATGCAAATGTGAATTTCCTTGAATATGAGCCTAATGTAGAGGGATAGGTTTTTTTCATGGAGATAGACAATCCAAATTGCATGGTACTCACTAGAAGTCAATATGCACAAAGGAAGGACTCAAAAGATAAGTCTAACACTAACAACGCTACCTCTCAATCTAAGTATATCATGACTAGAGGATCTTCCTCTAATTCCAAGAAGTTAGAAACGAGCCAAGATAAGAAGCCTATTGAGGTACCTTCTATTGTTGTTAATGATATGTTTCCTAATTATTTTGATATAATTGAATCATGTAAAAATACAAAGATACAAATTACTTAGGCTCGATATCTTAGGTTAAACCCTTCTAAACTAGACTGGCTTGTTAAGTTTATTAGACCTAAGTCTTCAATACAATTTATCACTACTCAAGTTATTGAAGAATAATCCTCTTGCTATAATTGATCCTAGTTGTCTTAATTATTCTCAAGAGTTGAAGCCTCCTGACCCAGCAAACCCTTTCATCAAGCTCGAACCTTTCTATGTATCTTTGTTCATTGTTGGTTCCAAATAGAGTAATTGTGTGATTGATTATGGACCCTTTGTTAATGTGATACCATCCCAAGTAGCTAAGGCTTTATGCTTGACCCTTACCTCCCCGAGTAGAAGATTTTTCTCAATAGATTCATCTCAAGTTCCCATAATAGGTCAAGGTAAAGATGATCAAGTTGCTTTAGCTTCCCATTCCTCAAAGAGACTCAAGCTTACCATCTTAGTTGTAGATATTCCAACAAGCTATGGAATGCTTTTATGTTGAATTTTTTGTAAAGGAGAGTTTCTGATGGATTGGTCTTATGCTACTATTCCAATAAATGACAGGAAGGTTAGATTGGAACCTAAGCTAAAGGCCAACTTTACTATGATGAAATCAGATGATCCTAGGTCAAAAAGTTTGTATGTAGAAACAAGTCCTGGTAGCTATATGTGTAGCTCTTCTAAAGGCATGGGTAATTACTTTGTTTCTAATGAATTGAAAGAAGGATTGTGTATTATGGAATTTGATGGAAGTTGTTCCTCATTTGGATCTAGTGTTGGAGTTAACCTTATTGATCCAGATGGTTGAAAACACAAATAACACTATTGAATATGAAGCTCTTTTGCTTGGTCTAGCTATTGCAAAAGAAAGAGTAATTAAATAATTAAGAGTGAAAAGGGATACTCAGCTTGTGGTGAGACAAATACAAGGCCAATATACTATAAAGAATGGGAGATTGAAACATTATCAGAATAGGGCATGGGATTGTATTGAGGATTTTGAAGCTTTCATAATAGAGGTTGTTCCTAGAGTGCAAAATACTAGAGCTGATTCCTTGGATGTATCTACATCACTCCTATTACCTCATCTTGACTTAAGGACAACAAATATAACATTGAGGTTCTTTATAGGCCCAATGTCCCAGATAATGTTAATCACTAGAAAGTGTTTAATAATGATAAAAATATTATTTATTTTTTGGAGAAGGCAAATGCTTTCTTCCATATTTTTTTTTAAGGAAGCAATGAGGAAAGTTCTGATATTCATGAAGGAGAAGTAAAATCCAAAGGTCATGAGATGAAAGGAGTAATTCAACTTAAAGGAAATAAGACTCCTAAGGGTCTTGTATCCTTGGAGCGTCTATTTGATCAATGTGATCAATACATTAAATAGAAGGAATATAATCTCAATACCACATCAGTTGATTATGAACAAGTGAATATAGGCATAGAGGAAGAACCAAAGATGGTTTATATAGGGAAATGTTGTATGCCTAAGAAGAAGAAAAACTTAATTTCCCTACTAATAAAATAAAAAGATGTTTTTGCATGGTGTTATGTCGACCTGAAAAATTTTAGAAATAGAAAAATACACCACCATATTCCTCTTAATCTAGGAGCTATCCCGTTTAGGCAAAAGCAACAAACCTTCAATCCTAAAATTGCAGATGTCATTTTCAATGAGATTGATAAAAATGCTAAAAGAAAGGATAATATATCCTATTCATCATACTACATGGGTTGTTAATATTGTATCAATTAGGAAGAAGAATGGAGAAATAAGAATTTGTGTAGATTTTCAGAATCTAAATCAAGATACCCTCAAGGATAATTAACCCTTACCTATAATGGATCATATTCTGTAAACAGTGTTAGTATCTGAGATGATTTCTATGTTGGATTGCTTCTTTGGATATAATCAGATAGAAGTAGCCCCAAAAGATCAACACAAAACTTCCTTTGCTACTTATGTGAGCATCTTTGCTTATAACCGAAATGATTTGACTTTTGGTGATTTGAAAAAACAATATTATAATTGATTATTTGGATGAATTGACTCTATTCTCAAATATGAGAGTGAATCATTTACAAGATTTGGATAAAGTATTACAGAGATATAGCTACTTCAGCATTTCTTTGAATCCTTAAAAAAGTCTATATTTGTAGTCACAGAAGGCAAACTCTTGGGACACATCATTTCAAAATATGGTATTAAGATCAATCCTGAGAGAGTCAAGACAATCCAACAACTGAGTCTTCCCTCCTCTTTGGATGGAACCAGATTCTTTTTTAGCCAAGTAAACTTCTTGAGGAGCACTAGTACAAAAACAACAATATATGACTAAATAGACTACCAAAAACTATAGATAAATGACTAAATTTGATCATGTGACCTCTGGTAGTTTATTACCAGTCATAAATCAATTTGGTCACATGACCACTAGTTATTTTGATTGATCAATTTGGTTATCAATTTGGTCATTGATTTGATCATCAATTTGGTCATTCATTTAGTCATTATTTAGTCATTGATTGTTGTTATCTGGTCATTTATTTAGTCATGATAGTCACTAATTTAGTCATATATTTAGTCATGGTAGTCATTTATTTAATCATGATAGTCGCAAATTTAATCATGGTAGTCATTTATTTAGTCATTAATTTAGTCATTGATTGTTGTTACAGTGATATATTAGCACACAATAATAACAACAACATAAAAACATCAATTGCATAACTAAACAATTTATAAAGAGAAAGCAAGAAAAAAGAGCTCTATAATAATGGGCAGATACTCCAAATGTACATTGTATGCATTAGCAAAGACTTTGTATGAGTACATAATAATCACAAGTTATACATAAAAAATTTATGCTCATAGTTTTCTAAATAGTGAAGAATGAAATATAATAGGTTTTCTAAGAGATATTGCAATATGAGGGCAGTGATCATTTGTGTCTAAACTACCATATGACCACCATCTAGTTGGTCTCAAGTGTCATTTCTATAAAAAAAAAATGGCTGTCAATCAATCACCTAAGGTATAAATACATCAACTCTTCAATGGTACTTCAAAGATTATAAATGTAGTTTGTTGGACGATCTACAACTTCCATCAATTTTGTGGCAATGGACCTTGCATATTCACACGAGCCTTCATAGATTTTCATAAAGAAAACAAAACCAACTATTTCTATTAATATATAGAACATATGAGAAATTAATACAAATTAATATCTTATTTGAATGATGAAACAAAAATCTAGTTTTTATAGTTTTCTCTGATATTTCCTAACTTGCACAAGATTCATAGAAAATTGGTATAAAACTAAAGTTTTTGTTAGAGAAATATAATCTAATGTTTTATAAACTATCTCTGAAAAAAGTTGCAATGTTTATTTTTGAGCATGTATATATACATATATTTACATATACATCTTAAAATATATTACTTGAAAATTACTAAATGCTACTATTAATTATATTGGATTGGCAAACAACTGTGAAGACACAGTAGAAGAAAATATTTTCACTTTATCTATTATACACACACACACATATATATATATATATATATTTATATTTTAAATAAATAAAAAAAGAACTGTAAAAAAAATGTGGAAAACTCGGTCATCATCAAAGGGCCACTGTGGGCTGAAACCCACAAGGCGGCTTTGCTCGCCACTATGGACCACGACCCACACGGGCGGCTTCGGCTGCACCATGGGTCACGACTCACAAGGACGGCTTCGGCCACCACTACGGGCTGTGACCCATAGGGGCAGCTTCAGCCGCACTGTTGGCCGTGACCTGCAAGGACGACTTTGGTCGCACAGTGGCCCACCACTGCAGGCCATGACAACACACACAACCCCTTCCTTTTTGCCTTCCTTTCCACTCGACCCCTTCCTTTCCGCCTCTCGCCATGACAACACACACAGCCACCCGGGGGGGTGGAAAGCTCGGCCTTCCCTCCACCACCTGGTTTTCCTCTCACTACCCTTCATATCTCCGCCCTATAAACAAGAATAAAGGGTAAGGAGATACGGATGCCCTAACTTAGTATTAAGTTAGGGCACTGATAAAAAGGGTTGAAATTTAGGGTTTGAAATCTTTTAAGTGGAATTATATTTCTTTTAAGAATATATATATAAGCATATGTATTGTATACATATAGAAGGAAAATCTATATATATATATATATATATATGAACATTTAGATATATATACATTCATTAAACAATTGGTTATGATTATAATATATATCTTTACCTGAGTAAAGATATCTAACTGATTAAATTTATGATTGGTAAACAATTACCAGTGATTTTTTTAAATAATATTAATATAGGGAAATTACATGAATTCTTAAATAATTAAAATCCTAGAATTATAATTGAACGATTTAATTAATATTGAAGTTGTATTGGCATTAATGGATTGTTTCAATCATTTTAAATTAGAAGGGGGTAAATTATTTATATACGATTATTTAAATCTTTTAAGGGGATTAATTGTCCATAATGGAAGATTTATTTTCTAAATGACTTTATTAACGACAGTTAATTTAATGTCGTATTGGAACTTTATTTTCAAATGTTCAATTAATTAATACTAATACAACAAATTTGTATTAGTATTAATTTAATGGATTTTCAGAACTATTTAATAATACAAGGAAATAATATTAATAGTAAATGTGGTTAAAATTGTGATTGTCAATGGCCAATGTAATTAATATTAAAGTTTTATTTTTTTGAAAAAAGGTGGCAGTGCCACTTAATATATTTTATTTATATATTTCTTTACAAAAGCTTATTCAAAGAGCTCCCAGAGAAAAGAACTAGAAAGAAAAACTTCGATCCTTGCTCGATATTACATAGAAAGGTTGTGAAACTTAAATCCCTAATATGCCACAAAAGTACAATATATCTCGTAATGTCCAAAATATCGAATGCCATAAATCATCCCCAAGTATCAAATGCTTCCTGGAGTATGTTGACCAAGATGAAGTCTGAACCAAAACATCATGAAATTTGTACACATTTACATAGCAGTCCACACTCTACCTCGCTTCGTAGATACCCAAATCAGCATCCATTCACATCATTTAGATACAACACAACCATAGAACCCTGCAATTATAATACCTCACATACCAACTTTTTATCATTATGAAAACAACTGCATAACCATGTGCAATATTATCTCGTACACATGTCCTCCAAAATTATTTTTCTAAGGATTGGAAAAGAATTGAGATCACAATTCGGACCCATCATATTAAGTTCCACCTTGGAACTTCCCATATCTGCCAAATGATCTGCAACCTTGTTTCCTTATCTATACACATGTGAAATAGTAAAGTTTACAAATGTATCAATGGGTTCCCATGCCTGTTCAAGCAAATATCTTATTTGCCAATTGTAAATATTTCTCTTTATGCAAGCATTGATAATAAGAGTTGAATTGCCTTTGATGTGAATATAAGAGATGTTCAATTTTTTAACTAGTAGAATGCCTTCAAGAAAAGCATATGCCCCTGTGTAGTTATTAGTACCCAGTGGAATGGAAATATATTTCAAAGAAAAAACACACCCTATGTGGTCCCTTATGCATACTCCTACTCCTGCATCACTCGGGTTCCCTTTAGAGGAGCCATCAAAATTCAATTTAAAATGTGTCAAATTCGGAGGACACCATTTCACTTAATTTCTCTCAATTTTACTAATTTTCACTCTCAAAAAGCAAGGTGATACGGGAATAGAGATGCCCTTCCAACAATTAATAACTTTACCATCCCAAGAAGTAAATTCCCTATTTGGATTGAACTGATTTGAAACATGAGCAATAACCAGTTCTGATATTGATTTTTCAATGTAATTGAAAACATTAGAAAGAGGAGATGTCTGCTTTCTAAAAATACGCTTATTTCTTTCCCACCAAAGTGACCATACTACTGTGGATGGGATTACTTTCCAAATGCATGCAAAAAGAGAGGATGAGTATAAGACTAGCCAGGAATGGAACAAATCCCATACATTATTTGGAAGAGGGATGCTAAAGGAAAGTTTAGAAAGCACAAACATCAAACAATAATGAGTAAAATTATATTGGAGGAGGAGATTATCTAACATTTCATTATGCTCACCACAAAGTACATAGGCAAATGGAGGTGCAATATTCAATTTATCAAGTCTCTCATTGGTAAGTATTCTCTTGTGTAGAGAAAGCCAATCAAACATCCTTGCCTTAGGAAGAATACTATTGTTCCAATAGAAGTTATAAGCTCTTTGTGAATAGGATTGAACCGACATCTGATGAATTACCTTATACCCTTGCTTGATAGAGTACTTTCCGTTCTTCATAGGACACCATATCAATTTGTCCAAACCATTAGAGATAAAAATAATGTGGTTCTTGAGAATCAAAGAAAATTTTACCTTTTGAGCCTGGGAGATTGGGAGTGAAGTTGGATTCTTCCAAATGACACAATTTGAAGGCTTCTCAAGATCATCTATGTAATTCTAAAGGTAATATCCCCATTGAGTAATAAATATAGGGATCACATATACTAGAGATTCCTCAAGATTAAGAGGGGAGAGATCACTCCATGAATCATACCAGAAGTTGACATCTTTGCCATTATGTACTTGCCAAGATAAATATCTAGTAATCACATTCCTAGAAGCCATCATGAAGTTCCAAACTGTAGACCCTGATGGAGGGTCAAGGATAGTAAAAATGTGTGATGGGGTAGGAGTATCTAAATACTTTGCTTGCATAATTTGACACCACAAAGCATGTGGTTTTACATAAATATTCCAAACCAACTTTCCCCCAAAGGCCTTATTTCTTTTTGAAAGATCATGTAGACCAACCCTGCCCATAGATTTACTTGAAGTCATTTTGTTGAGAGACACAAGCGGGACCTTTTTATCTTCTGAAATATTACCATTCCAAATAAAATTTTGAATAATTTTCTCGATATGGGAAACAATAGATTTCGGGGCTTGAAGGACTAAAATGTAGTAGTTTGGGATTGTAGCCAAATTAGTTTTGACAAGAAGGATTCTGCCTGACAGATATAACCATCTAGCTTTCCACACAGAAATTCTTCTTTTTAATCTGTCAATCACAGAATTCCAAAAACAAGGTTTCCCTTCTCCCATAAAGAAAGAGATGCCCAAGTACAAAGATGGAAGAGAATCCACTGGAAAGCCCAATGTCTGGATAATGTTGTTAGACACCATTTCAGAAGTATTAAATATGAATAATTTAGATTTCTGAGCACTAATTTTCTGCCTAGATCCGAAAGTATATATGTTCAACATTTTCTTAATGTGCCTTGTTTCTTGAATATTGGAACAACCAAATAAAAGTGTATCATCCACAAATAAAATATGGGTGATGGAAATTGAAGTATTAGGGATATATACTCCCTTTCCAAGACCCAAAGTCAACTATTTATTGATCAATCAGCTAAAAACTTCTGCCATGATAATGAAGAGAAAAGGTGATAATGGGTCACCTTGTCGAACTCCTTGAGTGGCTTAAAAAAACCAGAAGGATTACCATTAATAATAACTAAGAAATGTGCACCAGAGAGACAATTTTTGATCCATTTGCACCACTTATCCGAAAAGCCAAACTTTTTAAGCACTCTCAAAAGAAAAGACCAACATACTTTATCATATGCTTTCAACATGTCTAATTTAGCTATGAAAGTAGGAGACTGTGAAGATTTAATTGAGTGCAAAGCTTCATGGGCCACAAGCGCACCTTCCGATGTTTCCCTACTAGGAACAAAACCTCCTTGTTGAGGAGATATTACTTTAGGTATCAAGGATTTTAACCAGAGATAAATAGCTTTTATAAAGATCTTGTAAACTATATTACACAAGGAGATGGGCCTAAAGTTTGCAAAAGATTGAGGGTTGTTGGATTTGGGGATAAGAGCAAGATGGGTTAAATTGAAGTTCTTGAGAATAAAATATTTTTGTCTTGACTCCTCCAAAGGCATTAAAATATCAAAACTTAAAATGTCACAACATTTTTGAAAGAATAGCATGGTGAAACTGTCAGGACCTGGAGACTTGTCAGGATCCATCAAAACTACCACCTCTTGAAGTTCAGCAAGAGAGAAAAGTTGCATCAGATAATCATTATCATGTTGTGAAATCAAACAAGGGATGGAATTTAGCAATACCTCGACATTGGACTCCTCGGGAACAAAAGGAGGAGAAGGAGAAAGAATATTTTTAAAGAAGAGTTCACCCTCTTCCCTAATTTCTTGTTCATTAGTTAATTTTATCCCTAAAGAAGAGGCATCTATAGAAAAGATAGTAGATGCAGCTTGCTTAATCTTTGCAGATGCCTGAAAGAACTTAGTATTTTTATCCCCATTTTTTAGCCATAGCTCCCTTGATTTTTGTCTCCAACACTCCTCCTCTCTAGAGTACAATTCTTCCCAGTATCTTTGTAAATGTTTCTACCTTGAGAAGGTTTCAGGATTAATCCCATTAGAAAAGATAAGTTCATTGATGTCCTTTAATTCCTTCTCTATATTTAATTGCTCTGCAAATATGTTTTTGAATACTTCCCTATTCCAAATTTTGATATTTGCTTTTAGAAACTGCATTTTCATATAATGTTGAAACATTTTGTTTCCCCTAAAGAAGGGGGCACTTACCCACTATTGACGAAGCAGAGCATGAAAGTGTGGGTGTCGAAACTACATTCTTTAAACTTTAAAAGAAGTTATATGATGAGAAGCTTCATGTTTATCCAAGCATAATGAGATAGGAAAATGGTCAGATCCAGATAACGATAGAATATTAGAGCTGAAATTATATTTTTGAAGGATCCATTCATATGAAGTGAAAAAATTGTCAAATCTGCTTGCTATTTGAAGGGAAGTTCTCTGGTTTATCCATGTAAATTGACCATTAGAAGGTGAAATGTCAGAATGGACGTTACCAGACACAAAATATCTAAAGTCATCAATCACCTTACAAGCAGTAGGGTTGCCTCCATGTTTCTCATCCTGAGACAAAATGGCATTAAAATCACCTCCTAAGTTGATTTTCTAAACTCCCTATTGATGGATCTGATAAGATAAGGTATTCCAAAGAGCATTTTTCTCATGAGGAGATGTTGTACCATAAATATTAAAGAGAAGAAAGGATAAATCAAAAATTTCAATAAGAATAAGATACCAATTTGTCCCTTGGTTCAAGGTTTTTGCTTTGACTGTCCTAGGATTCCACAATATCATAATACCACTAGAAGACCCTACTACAAGAACATGTATGAACTCCCATAAAGTCCATTTTTTAAAAATCTTTTGAGAGGCTTCATCAGAAAGCTTTGTTTCTTGCAATAAAATGATGTCTTCTTGGGAGGAATCCAGTTGCTTCTTGATATGTCCCCTCTTGTCAGAGGCATTCAAACCTCTGACATTCCAAGATATGATCCTCATTGCACCCGAGAAGAACAACATGTTCTTCTCGGTCTTGAGTGGGGTGAAAACTTGTCTACAATTGTAGACTCGATACTAGTTGCGATATCTTCTTGGATTTTAAGAATCATGGGCTTCCGACCTCTTTTTTTAGGTGTTTTAGATAAGAAAGGAGATGAAGAGACTAATTGAGCAAGAGAGAGATGTTGAGAAAAATCTAAGTGAAGCTATGTGGGAGGTTGAAAAGGCTGATATGAATTATCTTCAGCCACAAGGTGATCAGCATGACTAAACTCCAAAATGGGTGGTGAAGTATTAAGAGCGAGAGGCATAGCATCAATAGAAGGGACATCCTAAATTTTTCAGGAATTCCTCGAGAGAAATTTCATCAATCAAGTTCGATGCAATAGAGATAAGGATATCATGTGCCATTAATTTGATATTTGGAGCATTCGATGAGGATCCAATAGTGAGAAGATTATGATCAACCACATGGAAAGGTTGGCAATTAAACATCAAGCTATGAATCAGATTATCATTTGCATTCTGTGAAATAGAGATTTCCTGGACTTGAGAATCTGAGGGTCCCACGGAAGTTAAACTCAGAAAACAAGAATTGAACTGCCTAAAGAGAGAGGAAGCAAATATGTTCTTGTACAACCAATCAACCAGGATTGGAGAGCAGTGGATCTTAAAAGATATTTTCTCGTATCTACCCACAAATGTTTGCAGAGAACATGAACCAAAGATAACAACCTAATATTGAGGATAATTCTTCCAATTGGAGGGTCATGTTGTTTTTTCTTTTGGAAGTAACACGTTTGTCATACAACCCAAAAATAATTGAGATGGAATTAGAGAAAGAGGGGGATCTGCCTGAAACTGAACACCCTAGAAAGGTCTTGCAATATTATCAACATTATTCAGAGGTATAGGACTCTCTAATAAGTCAGCTACACTTGTTGTCCCACTTGGTGTAGAGGAAGGAGATGCAACAGACTGATAAAAGGAGCATTTATGGAAATCAATCACAAAATCCTTACAAACCCTAACTGCATCAATACCCGATCCTTGACACTGTGAATTAAAATGGCCCAATTTATCTATATGATTGTCAACATCTCTGGTACCCTGTATGCAAATGTCTTGATTCCATTTCCCTATGGAGGAAGTCATTAAAATAGACTTGGGAAGTGGCTTTTCGAGGTTTAGCAATCGGCATACCCTGACGGTTAAATGGGCAAGTTCATATGGGATAAGGTCATGCTTGATAAAAATATCCATTTGATTAGCCAAAATTTCTACAGTATCTGGATCACGATACTAAAGCGGGAGCCACTGGAGAGTAATCCAAAAAGGCATGAAAAGGTGGGGAACTGAATCCAAACTAAAATTTGCAACCCATGCCAAAGTGATAATACCAACACCCTTACAAAACCACCCCTTATATCTATGAACACAATTTCTATGTTCTTTGGAATAAAAAATGGCAATAAAAAAGAGAGATTGCTTATCCATCAAAAAATATCCTTCAAGCCTAGCCAATTCTGTTTAGCTCAAAATGAAAGTTGTATAAAGGAAATAGTAGAATGTAGTTTACCAATTTACTTGATTGTCATATTTTTACAAAGGCATGTTTAATTTTAAATTTGGTCAATAAATATTTAATATTTTGAATAGGAATCAAATTTAAACGTTACAAAGTAAGTATTCTATTTTTTAATTTGATTAATTTAGATAAATAAATAATTGAGTAAATCTAATATAAACAATATATATGACAAGTAAAGTATTAATGAAATGAGAATTAGATTAGGCTACTTAGTTTGTATAAGAGGTCATTGTGATTTGTTAATATAGTTATTATACTTTGTAGCTAGAATCTACTTGTAGTATTCAAATCTTATATGTAATTGATGTGTTATTGAACTCTATAAATCTATTTAACAAAATTGGGATTTTGGTTGTCTTTAAAAATCATCATGTCTTATTTCTAGAATTTGTTTATGTCACTCTTTCACCTCAAATTTGAGTCCTATGTCCTAAAATTTTATCAAGATGGTATTAATTATGATCAACGTTAATGAACATGTTTTGCCATGTTATATTACTTTTATTCTTATTATATTTTTAATAGAAATAAAAAAATATAATATAATACATCTGCTAAAAAAATAATTTATTATTTATAAATAAAAATAATATTTAAATAATAAATAATTTACAAACAAAAATATTAGGATCATTTTTTTATATCATTTCCACAAATAACTTCTTTAAGAGAAGAGCCAGACAATTATCTAGTCATTTATTTAGTCATTTATTTAGAATTTCTCTATCATCTATCAAATTAGTCATTTATTTAGTCATTTTTATTTGTGTGATCTCACCCGATGACCAAATTAGTCATTTATATAGTCATTCATAGCTTTCTTGTAAAAAATTGCTAAAATTTGGTCTCGTGACTAAACATTTGTCATTTATTGGTCATATTTCTACTAGTGGAGATTTGTACTAGATTTTGTTGAGTTAACAAGACATATTGTGGAGATGTTGAAAAGTCAACCAACTTCTAAGTAAAACTCAAAAAGAAAAAATGTTTTTGAAGATATAAAGACGGCTATAGCAAATGCCCCCACTCTAATACAACCATTTTTTCAAAAGGATTTTATTATTTATTATTACACTTCAAAGTATACTTTGTTTGCTATCTTGTTGCAAAAATATGATCAAGGCATGGAAGCACATATAGCCTTTATGAGCTAGCCACTAAAAAACCATGAGTTGAAATATACACGGACTGGAAAGCATGCTTTAACTATTGTTAAGGCTTTGAAGAAATTCAGGTTCTATATTTTGCGTTCTCACTCAAAAAAATTGTTCCTAATTCTTCAATTAAAAGCATTTTGACTCAGCAAGACATTGATGGAAATAAAAGAGGATCTTGGGTTGCAAAGTTATATGAATATGATGTTGATATTAAACTGACTACTCTAGTTAGAGGAAGAGGTTTATGCACTGTGATTGCCAAAAATAAACTAGAACAACAGAATGACATCCCATTAGTGATGTTCACTAGTACCCCTAATGACTAGTTTTCAGATGTCACATATTTATTGACTTATGGAGAGTGCCCTGCTACATTGTCACCTAAGAAAAAAGAAATTTAAAACTAAAAACAACCAAATATGTCCTATGGGAAGGGAATCTATACAAGAAGAAAGTAGATGGTACCTTTTTGAGGTGAGTTGATAAGAGGAACAAAAAAAAATTGTTGGAAGCTCTTCATGGAGAAGTTTGTGTTGGACACCTCTTATCTTTTGTGACCTCTTATGGGATTATGAGACAAGGTTTTTATTGGCCTAGCATCTTTAAAGATGCATATGCATGGGTAGAAAAATGTGAAAAATGTCTTAAGTTCATAGGTAGACCTCTGCTAGCTACTTTACCTTTGAGGCTGGTGGTTATCGAAGAACCTTTCCAGCTATGGGGTTTAGATTTCACA
Organism: Cryptomeria japonica; assembly: GCF_030272615.1. Classification (NCBI taxonomy): domain Eukaryota; kingdom Viridiplantae; phylum Streptophyta; class Pinopsida; order Cupressales; family Cupressaceae; genus Cryptomeria; species Cryptomeria japonica. Next base: position 596,173,505 of record NC_081409.1, read on the forward strand.
GGGTCAATCAACCCAAACTGAAGTGACCAACATACTCACATTCTTATAGCTATAGACTACTTCACTAAATGGGTAGAGGCTATTCCTGTCAAATGCACCACTTCTGAAGTAGTGATAAAATTTCTTGAGGGAAACATCTTGTCTAGATTCAGAGTCCCTAAAAAGATCATAATTGATAATGCTAGTAGTTTATCTTCTTCAGAGTTAACAATGTTTTGCTACAATTATGGAATTAATTTCATGCTCATTCATAAGATTATTATCCATGAGGAAATGGGAAGGTAGAATCAAGCAACAAAAGTATTATTACTACTATGAAGAAGTCAGTAGAACAAAATCTGAGAAATTGGCATAAATTTTTGTATAATGCTTTGTGGGCCGATAGGACTTCATATAAGAAGGCTATAGGAATGTCTCATTTCCAGTTAGTTTATGGAACCAAGAGGGAGTTACCACACCCATTAGAGATATAGGTGTCCAAATTTTAGAAAAGTATTGAAGACAAGTATTTCCAATCTTCTTTGGAGAAAAGGAACATGTATTTAAGTAACTTAGAGGAACAAAGGTATGAGGTAGTTGACAGAATAGAAAAACATCAAGAAATGGTGAAGAAATTATTTGATAAGAAGGCTAAGAGAAGGGAATTTCTAGTGGGAGATTTAGTTTTGTTTTGGGATCGCAGAAGATAACCCTAAGGTGCACACAAGAAGTTTGATTCCCTGTGGATAGACTCATTTGTGATTAGAGAAATGGCTAGAGAAAATTATTTCTACCTAGCATATCTGGATGGTACACAATTGCCTCTTGCTTATAATGGGAAAGACTTGAAGCTTTGTAATTGATTTTTAAGGTTCCTAGGTTTTATACTATAGTTTCCTTTTTCCATCGGTTTCTATATCTAAGTCCCATTTTGGGGGTGACTCTATAGCCCTTAGGAATAAGGCTTTGTGCTAGGTTAATCTAGGTTCTCTATGTCCTCCTAGTCCTTGTCCCAAATCATAGCCAATTGTTACTTGTCATTTTCACTAAGTTAGAATAATTTCTTTGGGTCATTAAGCCTCTCTTTATTCCTTTAACACTTTAAATTCACTAGTTCCTAAAATGATCGATCGGTCAATCAACCTTACTTTAGGTGTCAAGTCTCACTTACGTCAAAAGGGGCCTAGCGCTTTTCTTTATCGGTCGATCAATATTTGATGGAAGTGTAATTCATTTGGTCTTTATTGTCATCAAGTCTCATTCCATCTGATATCCGACTTCCGATAGTGTTGTGTCAATGGGCCCCTCACAAGTCTCATATCGGTCCATACTTTTTAGGATCTTTTGCACACTCATTCTATTGTTCCAAGTTTCTTAAAGTACGTGATAGCCTGATGCTTTGAAAACAACAACCCCATGATTGATAACTTGTTTGGTGACATCAGCATAGTACCAATTGGCACACATATGTATGTCACCTTTGCTTTGATCATTTGTATTTGAAACTCCTAGTTAATTTGAAGGAGCACTCAAGCAAAGCAATGAAAACCAAGGCGGTGTAATAGACACAACATCATAATATCAAGAGGTAGTAGATGATGTTGCATAGCTGGAAGATGAAGAGGCAAATGAGAATGTGGTTTTTATCTAGTTGTTCTTTAGTTAATTTGTTTAATTTCTAGGTTCCTTGCTCAAAAACTATTGGTCCTGGTGGACCCTTTTCTATTTTTAAGTTATGTTTTAAAACTCTCTTTAGTCAGTTGTCCTCAAGAAGCTATTATTTTTAATTAGTTAGATGTTTAACTATCTAATGGATGAGGAACTAGTTCTGATTGATTAAAAAATAGGTTTTAAGGACCCAAAACCATTACATCATAGAAAGAAAAAGAGTAGCAAAAGGAAATAAAGTTTGCATACATAGCAACTGGCCAAAAGACCAGCGAACAGAAAGAACAACAAAACAACAAAACACAGCAAAGAAACCGAGGAGACACTACATAGCAATTTTCTTTAGTAGATCCTCTACCTTTATCACCAACTCATCATAGGTCACCTCGACAGCTTTTAGCTCCTCCAAATCCTTATTCATTTTCTTTTCCTTCCTCTTGCCTCTGGTGCGGGTTCTGGGGCCTTGAGCTTCCCCTGTTCCTTCAGCATCCAGATCAATTTCCTGGATTTCCTTGTCGTCATCAAGCTTACTGATGAGGGTATGAGTATTATTGGCCAGGATTTTTAGAATACTAAGGCTCTGCTCCGCAATATTCTTAAGGTACTCCTCAATTTTTTCCACTTTGGTGACTGTATTCGAGAGTGTTTTTTCACTAGTTTCCGCAAGGCTTTTTCTATCCAGCATCTCCTTTTCAATCTTCTCAAACCTGGTTAAAAGCATCTCTGATGTCTTCCGCTTTGGCAATAGTGTTTTTTATGTCCTCGATATAGTCAGCCATTGTATTCCCCTCTCCAATATTAATGGTCTCCAGAATCAGGACTCTGTTGCATAGTTTTTTATACTCATCCACAGCTTTCTTGTAACCATCAATGAGCCATTCAATAGTTTTCATAAAACCATTCAAGGCCTCGGGAGGAGGGCCAGAAGAGGGAGTCACTTTTCCAGGGATTACCTATTCATCTTTAGGGATATGGAGGGTGGAGATAGTGTCAGCAGCCCTAAGAGTCTCTTCCATTGTCTCCTTATCCAGGTTGTGCTCGGCTTCTAGGGTCCTAGCTTGCTTGTCAGCTTCTGGTTCCTTGCCAGTCTCCTCTTTTTTCTTATGCTTCTTCTGGGTCTGGGCTTGGTTTTTACTTTTCTTCTTCAGCAACCCCTTAGGGTTCTTCTTCTCCTCAGAATAATCTGAATCCTCTTCTTCCAAAGAGATGTTGATCAAGGGTTTTCTTTGAATTTTTTTGCCCTTAGAAGATGAGGGTCTTGATTTCCTCTTCTTACTACTCTCATACTCTGAGTCATCAGAGCTATCCTCATTATCAGATGAGGAGTCATTGTCGGATTCCTCCTCCTCCGAAAAAGCAGAATCAAACATATCTTCCTCAGAGTCCACAAAGAGCTACATCCGGTTAATTTGACTGGCCTTTAAATGGTCATAAATGAGGACCATAAGACCTTGGTGCATTGCAGTATCGCTCAGAGGATTCTCTTTGTAGGCTTTTAGGGAGATATTCATTGAGAAAAGCAAGAAATAAGGAAAATTCACCTTATCATTATGCCTAAAATGGTTTAACAGAACAAAATGATACCCATAGACTTTCGTAAACCTACCATCTAGAGTTATATACCGCATTAAAACAAAGAGAATTTCCCGCTAGGGTTTGGCAAAAGCCCTAGGCGGGTAATAGGTTTTGCTCAACTTTACCAGTCTTTTTTACTCTTTCTCAATAACCGGGCACCTTTCAATGGCTTCCCTGCTAACCTTCCTGTCTCTGTAGAAGTTGCAGCCTTCCCTGTTGAGACCAGTAGCTTTAGCAATTAAATCTTCATCAATTTCCACCATTTGATCACCCATTTTTTAGCATGCCCTTCTTCCAATTTTGTTAGAAGAGGCTGGTTACCATTCCATCATGGTCATGTAGTCTCTCTATGAAGTTCAACAGACCACCCTTCTGCAAAATACCCCACACCTCATCCTTCTGTTTCCACTCCTTGCAACTACTTGGCTCATATCGTCTCCTATTTCCGCCCATGGTGTTGCTTCTCACAGTCAAATTTTGAAAATTGCAAAGCTGGTAAAATAGAGAGCTTTTCAGAGCTAAAACAAATACCCAGAAAGCATGTGAGTTGTTGGCCTTAATGATCTGATTGATTATAAAACAAGTTTTGATGGCATTGATGTTATAATGAGTGATTTCTCATTATAGAAATAACTCGAAGTGCTTACATCAGTACTTTTCATAATTACCCTATCAATCAAGAGTCTTTGGGGTACTTTGATATCGTTCATCACTTATAATTTGTCTGACATCTTCAGGGATTCCGCTCTCACCCATCCACATGGTAATTGTCTCATTCTTAACCGTCACATTTGCAGCCCAATCAGCAAAATAGTTGGACTCCTGATAGATATGGGATATATGGCATTTTTTAAAGGTTCTAATGATGTCAATAGCAGAAATGATTATGTTGTGAATCAACCATGAGGGTTTTGAAGTCCCATTGAGGTACTTTATTATATTATTTGAGTCCCCCTCTATCCAAAGATAGGGGTAATTCGATTTTTTGGCTAAGATAATGCCTTGAAGAGCTGCCATAGCTTCCGCTTTATGATTGGTTTGTGTACCAATAGGGATAGCAATCATCTCTTTGCAAATGCCTCTATGATCTCTATGAATAGCTCCATAGCCTAAAGGACCTGGGTTTCCTTTGGCTACACCATCAAAATTGATTTTGAGCCAGCCTTGGGGAGGGGTTTGCCATTTAGCTTCAAGCCTTTTATTATAGCTGAGATTAGGACCATCAGTGATCTTCATATTCCAAGCCCTTAAGATATTTGACTCCAAGGAGTTGTTTGAGTAACAAGACCCCTCCATGATTCCCATATTTTCCTGGATAGCCCTTTGAATTTTCTGGAAAACAATATCATGATTTAGGGAAACATCCCTGAAGATTCGGTTGTTTCTTTCTTTCCAAAGACCCCACAAAATGTGAGGAAGAGAGAGCTGCCACATACATCTTAAAAAAGAGTTCGTCCATTGAATTTACCAGGAGGAGAACAAATCTCTGATGTTACTAGGAAACACCTAGGCTAAACTAAAGCTCTTGAGGAAACTTTCCTAGACAGAGGCTGAGAAGGAACAGTGGAGGGCAAGGTGGTCCACAGACTCTTCCTCTTGAAAGCACAACACACACCTATTTGGAAGGGCAAAACCTCTGCCTTTTAGGTTGTCAACAGTAAGGATCTTATTTTGGAGGATAGTCCAGAAGAAAAAAATGATTTTGGGAGTGAGACCTTTTATCCAAGCTTTAGACTAGAAAGGATTTATAGGAGGGGGGGGGATAGGACACAATACATCGAAGACACAGTTAAAATACCTTTGGGATCATGCTTCCAAATCAGGGAGTCCTCTTCATTATTTAGCCAAATAGTAGATAGATGGGTCTTGAGCTTAGAAAGGCTAGGGTGGATACTATCAATGTTCTGCCAATTGTTCCCATCCCAGTAATCTACCACTAAGGAGCCAAAAGAGCCAATACAAGAAGGGGCATGGGAGGCCCATTCATGGGAATCCATTAGGGGTTTATCAAAAAGCCAGGGATCCTCCCAGAATCTAACTTTTCTACCATTTCCAAGTTTCCATATCACTCCTTTAGCAATCACATCTTTACATTTAAAAACATGGTTCCAAATATGGGATCCATTTATGTTGAAATCCGAATTAAGAAAAGAAGAGAGAGAAGAAGACAGGAGAGAATACTTACTTCTCCAAATTTTGCACCATTCAGAATCAGAATGAAACCATCTCCAAGCTTGTTTGGATAATAGAGCTTCATTTAAAGTACGAATCCTCTTGAGACCAAGACCACCTTTGCTTTTCGGCCTACAGACCTGATCCCATGCCACTAAGGACATTCTTTGCTTTTCCTCAACCCCAGACCATAGGAATCTTCTTTGAATTTTCTCAATAGCTTCAGCATACTTGACTAGAATTCTGAAGAGACTAAGAGCATAAATAGGAATACTTTGAAGAGTAGCCTTAAGGAGAAGGAGCTTACCAGCTTGACTTAAGAGGGCCCCTTTCCAACCTGCAAGTTTTTTGTGAAATTTGTCAACTAGAGAACTCCAGAAGGAATCAAAAGGGGCAATACCCATGGGGAGTTCAAGGTAGGTAGTAGGAAGTTCAGCAATCTTACACTCCAGAATTCTGCTAATCCTCTATTGTCTTCTCTCAAGAGTATTAATGAAAAAGACATCACTTTTGGCCCAGTTAATAAGCTGCCCCATAGCAGAGGCAAATTTACATAGGGTACTCTTCAGTACTTTAGCTTTTGAGATACTTGATTCCCCCATAATTATTGTATCATCAACAAACTACTAGTGTGAACAAATAAGGTTAGCAGAAGAAGGTTGGAGGCCCTTAAAGGACCCTTGCTGCACCAAATTTTCCATGGTCCAACCAAAGCATTCTGCCAAAATAATGAAAAGGATGGGGGAGATAGGATCTCCTTGCCTAAGGCCTCTCGAGGCTTGGAAAAAATTTGAAGGAGAATCATTGACAAGAACAACAAAAGACGCAGAAGTAGTAAGTTGGGAGAAAAGATCCACAACTCTAGGGGCAAACCCAAAAGAAGTGAGAGCTTTCTGGAGAAGAGACCAGTCGACCTGTCATAGGCTTTGGAGAGGTCAAGCTTAAGGATGAGACCTTGCTTCTTAGCTCTAACAAGAGAGTGAATGTTCTCATGAACTGTAATAATGGAATCAAGAATTTGTCTTTCAGGAACAAACCCATTTTGCTGGTGTTTAATTAAGGCAGGAAGGATAGACAAAAGTCTAGTAGTCGGGACCTTAGAGATAATCTTGTAAAAGGAGTTGTAGAGGCTAATACGTCTGAATTTGTCCAAAGAGTCAACACCTTGAATCTTGGGGATAAGAGCAATAAAAGTACCATTGATTTCTTTCAGGAGTTTTCTAGCCCCAAATAATTCCTTAACCCCATTGGCTACACCAATCCCAATAATATCCCAAAAATCTTGAAAAAAGAACATTGGGAAACCGTCAGGTCCAGGTGCTTTGTTGCCATCAAAGGAGAAAATAGCATTTTTAATTTCTGAGATAGAGGGAATGGAAGAGAGGAAGGCATTATTTTGGGCATCAATGAGACAAGGAATGTTCTGAAGAAAAGAGGATTGGGCTTCAGCATCCAGACTGTGATCCCTCTTTAGGAGGTCCGAGAAATACCTCTTAGCTTCATTCCTTATTTCATCTTCCTTGACCATCTCCCCACATTCCACAACTAGCTTGTTCATTCTGTTGACTGCTTTATGCTTGATAGTCGACATATGGAAGAATCTTGTATTCCTGTCCCCTTCCTTGAGCAAAGTGCATCTCGATCTCTGCTTCCAGAAAATTTCCTCTTTGGCAATAATGTCATGGTATTTCTTAAGGATCTTGTTTTCATCAACAATAGACACAGTACTGAAACCATCCTTCTGGATTTGGTCCTGTATTTCTTTAAGGTTTTCCTGAATTTTACTCTTAGCCTCAAATATATTCCCAAAACTGGTCTTATTCCAGAGTCGAATGTTGTCCTTTACACTTTTGAGCTTCTTAACAACTTTGAACATAGTCGTTCCCTCAACTTGGATACTCCACCATTTCTGAATATTTCTTTTAATGTCGGGGTGAAGGATCCACATTTTTTCAAATCTAAAGGGATATTTTCTCCTTCTATTGATCAAGTCAGCATTAAAGGTGATTGGAAAATGATTGGATCCAGCCCGAATATGGGTAGACAAAGAACAGAAGTACTGACTATACCAGTCATCGGAAATGAGAGTTCTATCAAGACACACTTGGATAAGGTCAATACCATTTTGCCTGTTAGTCCAAGTGTAATTGCAACCCTGTATCTCCAAGTCATTAAGAGCTTGGGAGTTAATAAAATCCATGAGGGCCATCCTACTTTCTAACTGAGGAGGACTGCCTCCAAATTTTTCTGTAATGCCCCTACCCTAGTCGGCCTTGTAAAACCTGTTTGACCTTGGTTGACTTCCTATGTGGCATTTTTGAATGGTTGGTTAACCGTGATGCAAGGTTGTAGATTAAATAATTTAAATAATTGTGCATACCTATTATTGTGCTTTTGCATTGATTCTTGTGTAAATGTAATTGTTTCCTAATTTTTGTGATAAATCTCAAGCTAACGCCTTCATTGAATATGTATATGTATATGTATGCTTGTGTGACTCATGGGTGTAGGAGATTGTAGGTACAACACCGCCTAGGGCGAGGTTCATCTCCTTCGGGATTCGCAGGGTTGAGTATACCTCCTCCGTCCTTAGAATTCGGATTTGGGGGTCATAAAACTCTCATCTTGCCTTAGCCATGGTCAGGTGAACGTCGTGTGTGGTTCGTGGGGTTTTCTTTTCATTTGGGTTGCGTGTCGTGTGATTGGTGGACTTTCTCGGTTTGTGTGCCTTGCGTGAGGTAAATGGAGTAGTTTGTCCTAAGTATTTAATTCAATTTAATGTGTGGATGTACGCATTAGTAATTTAGAAATTTAACATAGGTAGTTTTCTTTTATATGATTAATCGTTAATTTAAGAGATCGCTTTATTTATATTTGTAGCAAGCTTAAGTATTTAAATTGAATTAATGTGTTCATTTACGCATTAGTGGTTGAGGAATTAAAATAAATAGGTTTCCTTCATGAGATTAGTCATTTATAAAAAAGGATCACTTTATTATGTTGTAGCGAGTTTAATTTAATAGTTAATTTTAAATAACAAATTTAAGTAGTTATGCATTTTTAAAAAAAGAAGGATTTAAAGACATTTGGAATTAGAAATAAATTAATCATTTTCGCATTCTGGAAAATGAAAAGGGTAAATCTTATTATTTAAAGAAAATCATTTTTAAATTTGTAAAGTTTGAATATAGTATAAAAGATTGATTTTGGAAATTAATTTAATTTAAATACTTTACCCTTGTCAATAGTTCGAAATATAAATGTTGGCTAAATTTATATTGAGAAATTTAAAATTAAAATTAAATAAGAGAGAAACATATTAACTAGAAAATCAAGTTAAATTGATTTAATAGCTGAAAAGAATTATTAATTCTTTTTATTTTAAAAGGGCTTAAATTTGGAAATTAGAGATTAGGTCAAAATTGGTTTCTCCATTTTAACCTAAGTTCAAAAATATTGGGGGGGATTATTATTTATTTTTTTGGGGGGAGAAAAATGCTTGAAGGAAGATGGAGAGATTTTGGGGAAAGAGGGATTTTTACAGCTGCAGATTTGGGGGCTCATCTTCAAATTCTTCCAAGAATGCTTATTGAGGTAGGAATCTCTTTAATTGATTTGATTAAGTTGTTTTCTAAAAAAAAAGAAAAGGGGCTTGTATGTTGTTCTTGCAATTTTGGTTTTCAGAGTCTCCATTGTTTGCCCATGAGTAAGTTTCATTGTAGAAATTTGTTAAAGATTAACTTTTGATTGAATCTTTGTGTGAGAAGAGAGCTTCCTTGTGCCAAAGATTTGCTTAATGGGTGGGTTATTCAACAATTTCCTCGATTATTTTGAAACCCTTGACATTCTGGAAAAAAAAAAAAAATGTCTGTGACTGTGATAAATGGAAAATGGGGGTTTTTATGTATTGATTTGGTTATTTCCTTCATGTTTATTTCAAAAAATAGTGTTCCCCAGTTTGTTGTTTATTTTGAGCAATTCTGGAAATTATATGGGACTGTGATTGTATTTTTAAAAAAATGGGGTTTGCTGGAAAATGTTTTGAGTCTGTGTCTCAGACTGTGTGGGCTGTTTTGGTGAGTTATTTATCTTTTTATCAATATTTGCATATACTATTTAAAAAATATATCTATTCAATAAGTAAAAATAATTTTTATGAGTATCTCATGACTGGGAAAATTTCTGACTGCACATTTTGGCAGTTTTATTTTTTGTTTGTTATTGTTATTTTTTAAAAAAAATAAGAAAATAAATTTTATTAAAACCCCCCACCCTGGCTGGGAGGTAACGAGCTACCATGGGTAGCAACTGCTACCAGTTGGTAGCAGCGCTACCATTGGTAGTGAACTGCTACCAAATGGTCGCAGCGCTACCAAGGTAGCGGCCTGCTACCATTTGGTAGCAGCGCTACCAATGGTAGTGTGGGCTACCAAGGGGGCCCATGTGGGGTCCACGTGGGTAACCCCAAATTTGTATTTTTTTCTTTTTTTTATATATTTTTTATTTATTGTTTAAAAAAAACAATAAGTTAATGATATAATAGTAAGTTAATAATAAAAATAATAATAATTTTAAATGGAGTCTTAATTATTTAAATTTAGTTTTTTCTTATATTTATATTATTTAATTTGAGTATTAAATAATATTTGGATTTTAGAAGAAAAAAAATTGATATTTAGAAAACCTATTTAGTAATATATGTTATTAATCATATATTGACTTTTGTTAAGCTCTGATTTATATATATAGCACTAATATTTATTAATTATTAATTATGGATAAATGTGGATGTCAAATAAACGTTTTTTTAGATAATCCATATATTAATATGTAATATTAATTATATGTGGCGTCTTGGTTCCTTTGTAACGAATACTGTCAGTGAGTTAACCATTAGTGCTCAGACGTTAATTTTATTTGGTTAGATATAAATTGAGATTCATGTATACTTGCTTTATATATGCGCAAGAGGTTTCTAAATCATTGGGGAGCGTTTTCTTTTCATTTCAAAGATTCCTTTTAAAGTATATTTTCTTTTGAATAGGGTATAATTGTGTTGCAAGAGAGGGGACTAGTGTATAGCTCTAAACCAATATGTCAATGATGTTTATCTAAGGATTCAATAACATATTTAGATGAGCGATGCTTGCATTTATGTGAACTGGGTTGGAAAACTTGCAGGGATGTATTTACTGACCGAAGTGGTCGTTGGTATTTTTGGTTGTGTTCGCCTAAAGGGCAGAAATGTATATGACTTGAATCTTATGTAAACCTAACTAGATTAAATACCAGAGGGGTCTTGCAGTTGAGCAGACCCGGAGATGTAGCCCTTTGGGGGTGAACTCCGAGATCACATCCGTGTTATGCGATGCCTTGTCTCTTTTATTTCATACTTTAAGTTATCATGTATGGTTGCTTTTCATAAGTGTATGATGGGAATTTAATGAAACTAAATCAAAGTGCATAAAATTAGACATCTTGATAAATGTAGAAATCAAGTTCATAAAAGATTGTAATTATGATTATGGAAAAGTATTTTGTTAATGTTAATTAAAAGAAGTAATAGTGGAAAGAATCTCGCTAGGTTACCATTATTGGATTAACTTGTTATAAAGCTTGTAAATCGAACGAATGTGAATGGGTAACAAAGATAGGATTAATGTCATAATTTCTAAATTGGAATCTAATGGATGAACCTCATATGGGTATTTACCTTTTTATCTTAGTAAATGAATATCGTCATGTTAGTTATATGTCACTATATTGGATGAATTTATTTAGTTATTCACGTTTTAATCTTAACAATAATCCTTACCAGATCAATTTTATAATTGGGTGAACTCAACTAGCTATCCATATTATAACCCTAATAAATGAATTTCTTTATGATTAGCTAAAATTGAACTGAAAGGGAAGGATTCATTTAGTTGTTTATATCTTAATCTTAGCAAAATGTATCTCTTCATATTAACTTTATTTAACTAAAAAGAGTGACACACATTTAGTTAGTTATATTCTAATCCTAATGGAAGAACGTCACTATGTACTTATATTTTTAATCCTGAAAGAATGAATATCATCTTGCTAACTATATTTTAATTAAAGGGATGAACTCATGTGGCCCTAGTACATTTTCACCTTAATGAATTGAGCACCATCTATTAGCATTAATTTAACTCCAATGAAAGAACACTATGGCTACTTACATTTTATCCTCCATAAAAGAACTACGACTCATTAGTTGGTTTTGCTTAAAATCAAATGAAGGAACCTCATTTTATTAATTGTAGTTTAATCCTAAATGAATGAATCTCATTAGGCATACTTTTAATTATAAAGGATGATATCAATCGTGGGTGGTTACCTTTAACCCAAATGAATGAACTTCGTTATATTAGTCGTATTGTACCTTAATGGGTGGACTCTTAAGTTAATTATGTTTTAAAGTGCATTGAGTAAATAACCTCCTGTTAGCCTCCTATCCATCCAAAATAAATGAACGCTTCCTAAAATTCTAAGATGTCAATTTATCGAACATATATATATCCATGTCTTAAGCATTATCTCGTAATTAAGATATCTAGCTTATTGGATCAATTGTCACGAGTTGAGTTAGGTGTAAGGTTACGTAATCGCATTGGGAAACTCCTTAGGTTCGTTTAGCCTTCCGCTATGTTATCTAAGTTTTAGATAACTCCAAATTATCTTAATGTTGTAACTTATTATTAACGTTCGTAATTATTATTATTATAAAGAAAAATATATTTATACTCTATTTGAGTGTTTTTAACTTAAACCCTTAGGGGTTTCCTGGTGGGGCATTACATTTTCCTCCTCTTTCAAAGGCATGTTAAAGTCTCCCATAACCATCCAACTGAGATTTTTGAAGTTGTCCCTAGCCTATTTGATCTTTTTCCAAAAAGAGTTTCTAGCCTTTAAGGTATTAGGAGCATAAATGTTTGTGAGAACCCATGAAGAACCATCTTTAAGGTGCTCAAATTTGATACAAGAAAAATTACTTTCCTGAATAATGACCTGACCTTTAATAGTGTTAAGATTCCAGATGGTAGCAATGCCTCCAGAAGCACCCTCGGAACTACCCCCACTAACATTACCATTTTTGAAGAACTTCAAAGATTCAACTTTTTCTCTACTCATTTTGGTTTCTTGAATAAGAAAAATGTCAGGATTGCTATCTCTTATCATATTCCTAATAATGTCATGTTTATGGGGATTGTTTAGTCCCCTTATGTTCCAAGAAATTATCTTCATAGCTACTTACCGATTCCTAGCTCCTTGAGAGTTTTTTGAGTTCCATCTGCTATGTTCTTGCTGGCCTCCTTGTCTCTAACTTTGTGGTTAGAGGGCCATCCTGGGGAAGAGGAAATGTATCCCACATCAACTTGAGCTATTCTGCTGGATTTTCTTATTAGAGATGTTGAAGGAGTTGCTGCTTTCTTGTTCCTGTATTTTGGTTGCTTCCATTCCATTTCTATCACAGGAGCCGTTTCTGGGTTGATGAGGATTTTGGAAATTTATTCTTCATTACCCCATTTAGGAGTTCTTGAGTCAGTTGAAACATTGTTCACTGTTCTTGAATTCTGATCCGAATCCGAAAGATTCATACCCAAAATTGCACATTTTTGGGCTTCTTGAATTTCAAAACTAGGTATGGATAGAGAAGAATCAGTCCTTTCAATTTGGGGATCAGGGATCTCTCCTTCCTCAGGTTGGTAATCTCTTGCTTCCACTGCCTTGCTTTCATGCATGTCATCCACCACTTCACCAATCTCATTTGGAAGATTGTTCTGATCTTTCATTTCCTTTTTTTGAGTTGTTCTTATGGGACTGGCTTTGGCTGTTTCATTTCTCTGTGCTTCCTGTATTGTGGGACTAAAGATAGAGTTTGAGGCTTCCTTCTGTTCCCCCAAAGGAAAAAAATGATTGGAATTTTCTTCCTTATTTTTTGTGTTTTTAACTTGCCACACCCATTTCTCTAGCATCTTCTGACTTTCAATCTGAGGTTTAAGCTACTTGGGTTCTACCTTTTGCTTGTTTGGGCAGGATTTTGCCCAATGACCTACTTTTTTACAGTAGAAGCAAAGGGATAGTTTCATATTCGATCTGTTGTTTCCAGGTTCCCAATTTTGAAACTAGGTCAATCTGTTCCGGCATATCTGGCTCAGGGGCTACTCCAACACAAAACCTTGCATGGGTTAATCTTCTTTTTGAAGCAGTGACTGGGTCTATAGAGAGCAGCTTGCCAAAAGAACTTGCTATTCCAAAGAAGATACTTTTTGCCCAATATTCAAGAGGTAATCCTGGAAGCTTTATCCAAACTAGAACTTGGGCCAGAAGAGAATCATTCATGTTTAGTTTCGGATGCCATTTTCTAAGAACCAGAGCTGTCTTTCCTACCATCCAGGGGCTCCCGCACAAGATCTTAACCTTATCTTCTTCACACGAAAAGGAAAAAGACAGAAGACCTTTGGGTAGTGTCGAAACTTCAACATTTCCTTTAAGGGCCCATTTTCGTTTGACAAAGGCCCTAACAACTTCAATGTTAGGGTGTGAACCCATAAATTTCCCTACCAAGGAGTTCGACATACTATTGATATTATGGTCCAGAACCTAGTCAGGGATGGAGATAGCAAACTTACCACTAGAAGGGTTAGAAATATTCTTTACAGGAGGAAGGGAGGATTTACCAGTTGGTCTAGTTCCAAAAAGGGAAGACCATTTCTTTTTCTCCCTCCTACTATCCACGGGGTCATCTCGTGGAATGGGCCCCCCATTGGACCCTTCCCCCAGATGCCCAGATGAATCTGTTGTCACCTCAAGCAGAGTACCATCAGACTGAGAGTCAGCAACAGTGACTGGGAAGTCTGGGGGCTTGTCCTTATCACAAATAGGACCAGCGCCATTGATCTGGCCGATCTCACCATTGGAACCAGGGTTCTCGCCTTGCTGAGAATTTGAAATTTGGGCTCCCGCTTCCACCATAATGAAGCTAACAATGTTGATATGAGGAACTAGTTGAATGGGTTCCGATTTTTGGTATTTATCTAGTTTTTTCAGTTAACAGTAGCATTGCAGACTTGAAAAAGTTTAATTAAATTCTCTTTGGAAAAAACTTTGTACTATTTCAACAAGAATTTCAATTTATATCTGATTCTATTATGTTATATCTAGATCTAAATTATTCATTGAATGCTGGAATATTTGTTCTTTGATAGTAAACTTTGTGTTATGATGGAGAGTGGTTTCCTATGTTGTGTTGAATTTGAGATGGATATTATGCATGTTGTTATTACCAGATTCTTTTATATATAAAGGTAATATATTGGCAATGATCCTTGTATGGATGGTGGTATATGATTTATATTTAAATTTTGTGAGAGTAGTTCTTCATAATTTTTTGTTAAAATCATGTGGGATTAATGCCATCTTTCTTTTCTTTATAAAGTTTGTAAAGCTTGCCTTTCCCTCTTTCTAGTTAAAACCATACCCTGAAAACTCAAAATTACATCATAAGAGGGAGATGTACCTCTTAAATTCAAAAGAAAGTTGTAGAAACATTCACAACTACTCCAACTATTTAGTAATGTTTTATTCTCAAGTCTGGGCTAGGAGTCAATATTGTAATAATTTAGAGAGAACAAAACATGTTAACTAACAGGGTTGTGTTAAGGGATGATGCCCTTGTTCTCATTGCTTTAATATCAAAAACAAAATATATATGAAAAATTGATTGATTTTAATATTTAACAAGATTTAATTTTAGTCAAAGCTATTAATTCTTTATATAATAATAAAATTATCAATTGTTGATTGAGTAAAAGTTAATTAATTTTAGGAAAATTGTTATTGTTGTTATTATGTATATATTTAAACAAAATTATCTATTCAAGTCCATGTTATAAATACTAAAAAACAATTCAACTTTTGGGTCTAATAAATTTATTTTTTATTAAATAGAACTATTTACTTACGTCCACATTATATATTGAATTCCTAATGCTTGGACAATATTGTGAAGCCACTTATCAAGCATTGTTGGCCTATGTTTTGATGAACTAGGGTTTAATTAGGGTTAGGGTTCAAGTTCGTATGATAAAAATTAGGATTATGACTAGGCTTGGGTTTCAAATAAGATAAGGGTTGGGGTTCAATTACAATTAGAATTTAATTAAGGTTGTAGTCTTGGTTCAATGAAAAGGCTTTATAAACTTTCAAGCAAATGCAATTGGCAGATGTGAAGTGGATTTGGAAAACCTTTACAATCATCCTCCTACCTTTGCCAAAATTGTAAATACTTCCTCTCATCTAATTTTTTACATTATGTGATTTTTCATCTCCAATATATTATTTAAAGTACATTTTACTATTGGCGTAACCCTTGCACCTTGTTTTGGTGCAAGTGCTAGTAATTAGAAAAACTACACCTTTAGGCCATAAGTATTACAAAGGTACTCTCTTTATGTCCAAAGGATGTGTTTAATTGCATATTTTTTATATTAATAACTTTTGTGAATCCTAATTTCTTTATTTATTATTATTATTATTATTTGATCAATAATAAAGGTATTTTATTAATATTCATTCAAAAAAGATTACATTGCTTTTAATACATTATGCAAATGGTCGTTGTAAGAGAAAAATTACAGAGCCAAACCAAAAAACCTTCACCCTAGTCTCCAAACCAGCAACATAATCTTCCACCATATCCTAACTCCTATCAAACAACAATCCGCCATAATTCTATCGCTCCACCAAAATACTCCGTAACAACGCCAAAATTGAATTTGGCCATCATGGGAGATCTAGAGCCAAACTATAAGAAACATAATTGATTCTATAGACCAAACCCTAGTCACCATTAACAATGTACAAACTCCAAACAAACCTTTACATAGAATAGAAATTTTCAAAAAGATTGTCATGACCAAATACATGTTATATGAAATTTACATTGCACATGCACAGAGGAAACCAAATACCAAAACATTCTGCCTCGTGGCCTTCCCCTCCATCATTCTTCATTTCCACCACCCACATTGTTTACCTAAATCACTACTTCACCACCTACTACCTCCCTCAGCCGAAGGAGATTCTTCAAGGAATCCCATGTAATTATGGCCTCAACACGACACTCATCTCTGTTATACCTCGTCAGTCGATGCATGACAGGAATGAATTCATGCAGGTCCGCTATCCTCTGGTCCACAAAGCATTTACTGGCATCAAATATCATACTTGGAATAACCCATTCTAGTACCAAATCCAACCCCACTAACCATTCGTCATCTATAATCGACCTCACCACCCACAAAACATTGTTTGTGGAGTCCCCCAATTCAAAAACCCATGCCACCACCATGGTCACCACATCCATATTCGAATGGTATATGTGACTCGCATCGAGAAAAACCTCTCCAAACAACATCTCCATTAAATGGATGAATTTTTCATCCTTAACCTTGAAAAGCCACTTCATTCGCAATGGCGTAATTATCCCAAAAAAGACAGCTTGTGGTCTGTCAATGTAAAGAGGAAAATATGCCTCCATATTCACCTACCACCTCAAATTGTTGCAAGAATAGATGAGAATGAGAATGACACGAGAACAACTGCCTACCAATATAATGCCATTCGCACTTACGGAGTCCCATCAATGAGTAAATCCCCTTACAACTTCATAAATGTCCCACTCATGAAAACTATCGCAACGTTAAGTTTCATCAAATGAAATGATACGTAAATCTTCAATGCATACATCTCCAACCCCTTCAAACCAACCACCCACTTTGCTAAGGTGTAAGCAATGTCATTCACTAACCTCTGCACATGACCCACACAGAATTGTAGAAATTGAGCCAACTCATTCCGAATTGCTCAGATTATCTTACTTAAGTGCCACACCTGACATCCACCTGCAATTATCACATTTATGATGACTAGATAATCGCCTTCCATATGAATCTTGGAAAAACCCAAACTCTTTCAAAAAAAAATTTCCATTAAAGTCGTCATTGCCTCTGCTATATTATTAGTCCCATCCTCTATCTATTTCTCTCCAAAAGTCAGAATATTTCCTTTCTAATCTCGAGCCACAAATCCAATACCTGAAAGTCTCAGATTACCCCTTGAGGCTTCATCGAAGTTTATTTTGATCCAACCTTCCTTTGTTTACACCATTCTTCCTTAATCTGCTTATCAATACTCAGATCCACCCAATGATGCCCATTCACAGGCCATTCTTCTTATTATTATTACTTGTTGTTAGGCTAGTACTATTGCAATTGGTTGCCATTGTTTTTTGTTAACTCGTTATTATTCAATTGTTTCTCCACCAATTAGAACAAGTAATTTTTTTGTTTTGATGTATGTTTTTTAAATTTTATAAAGTTAAAATGCATGATTTTTAAGTTTCTAACTTATAAAAAATGTTTTTCTCCAATCTAATTGGCTTGTAAAATTTACATCTATTAGCAGATTTTTGGGACTACTATTTGAATGATTTTTTTAGCCAATTTTTTAGGTACGTTAAAATAATATTATAATTATATTTTTTTTTTTATCGGTAATATTTTGATTTTTATTAATTAGTAATAGAAAGTTTACATTCAATCTGTCAAAAACTTGCAATTCCAAACCACCCTTCAAAAAACCATCATTACAAAACCACCCTCCAAACTACCTTGAAACCCCAACCACTAACCCATCTATGTATTAGCATATAAAAAATAAATAGTGTGAGCACCCCAAAATAACTCAGTACAATATCAACCCAAAGAATTTTCAATAAAATAGTTCAAACTACCAGAGCAAAACATAGAAAAAACTCAAGCCAAAAAACACAGTAAAAAGACTCCATTAACAGAGCTAACCGGAAAAGGAGTTGGGGTCCACATGCCTTTGTTTCCTCGCATGACCTCTTGCATCTGCACTTGTTCTCACTTCTTCAAGGGCTCTGGCCTCCTTAATCTCCCATTGAAAGAATATACAGAGACACCTTCACCTTCACCATCTCCACCATCATGCTTCTAGTCCTTGGGCATAGCCTTCTCCCATCCACTTTCACATCCCTTGCTCCTTCATGAGCCAACCTTATAATAACTTCCAATTCCATTATCTGCATGTACATTTTTCAATGCCTCCCACCCTCCACTCATCGTCTCTCTAAACCTGGTCTTCACTGCTACCTGTTTTCTAAGGAAAGAAATATGTCTACCCCTTAGCTCTTGGTAGTACTCCTGAATACTTTCAGAGACCTCAAACCCCAAACCCAGTACTGCCCACTCCATAATAAGGGAGTAAATATATATCCTTGTCTGATATCTGTGGCCAATTACCTCTACATATTTCCCCAAAACCAACTAGACACTCCTCGAAAATAATGGATCCTTCAATCAGAATATGCTCTTCAAGCATCTCTCCGAGACTGGCCCCAAGAATGTCATCAACAATTTGGTGGTTTCCAACATGAAGTTGGCCTCCATTACACTTGCCAAACACAAAACCAGCTTCACTCTATCAAAAAACCACTTTCGAAAGACACAAAAAACTCCCACCATACGCATTGAATATACACTCATTCCCATTACTACTATTAATGGGACCATCCCAGCCTCCATTGCCACTATAGAGAAAATCAACATTAATTATTGATATTAGCTGAGCCAGCCTAATGTCTCAGGCATAGAAAACACATCCTTCTCACATTTTATCTATCCTCGAAAGTACAAGATGGTACAGATTGTTTAAACCTATCATTGAATTATGGCATCATCTCTTCTCCACTACCTCATCACATACTTGTCCAAATCACATGCCACGTTTAATAACACATTTGCTATTGCATTCCCACCCCTTCTAATATGAGATATGCAAAAGTCTTGAAAGTTATTTAATTTTGAACAATTTGGTGCTATGAATTTATTTAATTTCCTACTCGGGGATACACCTTTCATTATTGCATCCACCACTACCTTAGAATCTCCTTCCAAATTCACCTTCAAGACATTCATATTAGCAACCAATTCAAATGCTAATAAGGCAACCTGCACCTCTGCTTCATTATAAGTCTCATCTTGTAACTTCCGCACTCCGTTGAAAAGAATTATCCCTTCCTCATCCCAATCAACACATCGCACCCCTGAGATTCCCGAGTTACCTCTAGATGCCCCATCAAAATTTAGTTTGATCCACCCATGCTCCGGGATAGACCATACTTCCTCCTTTTGCCTATGTTCCACACATGAAGGATGAACCCTTGAGAACCCATGAATTGGTTTGAGTTATATCAATGACCACCTAGATTGAATAAAACTATCCACCATACTATATGGGTATTTCACAAAGTTGTGATTAACTATCACCATTGAGACAATTTTAGAGATGGCTCTTTCCACCCTATCACACAATTTTTCCATCGGTTCTACTTTGTCTTGAAAAATTATCCTATTTCACTCTTCCCATGTTTCCCACAACACTATTGAAGGCGACATAGTCCAAATGCTAGAGAAAACCAACTTTATGTACTCAGTGAACCAACTCTTAAACAAGTCCAAAATCTTATCTGGAAAGGGGATTTCCCACCTCGATTTGCTTAATAGGAATCTCCACACTCCTTGAGCCATATCACAATGTAACAATAGATGTTCCAAAGACTCTTTGGCTTCCTTACACAAAGCATACTGAAAGGGACCATTAAAACCTAGTCTCTTCAACCTGTCCCCTGATAGTATTCTTTTGTTCAACACTGGCCATGTGCACACCCCCACCTTTGGTAAACAATTAGAGCTCCAACAAATATTGGATGACAACTCGTTATAAATCTCAGAGTTTTCAATAAGGCGATAGCTTACTTTAACTAAATAGTTCCCATATTCCGATTCGCATCATATTAAGACATCCTCTTTAGAAGCAAGGTATGGTTTATATTCATTTAGGATCCCAATAAAAGAAGTCTTTAACTAAGGAGATAGCAACAACTGACCAACATCCTTACAGTCCCATTCATCCACTCCATTCCTTCTCACTTTAACCATATAGTCCCCCACTTTAGAGCCCCAATGATCTTCAACCACTTGTCTTCTGGGTTCTACATCTCTTCGCAAGGACAAAGAGGGTCTTCCTTCCCATGAATTAGACCAAAAATTATCTTTCTCCCCATTCCCCAACTGCCATGTTAGATGCTCTATAATAACCTTCCTATAGGACATCAACAAATTCTAGATCGTTTATCCTCTCGGGGGGTCCCGAACTATGAATATTTTTTCCCTACTATTTGAATCTAGGTATTTATGCTTCAGAATTTGCACCCACTTTTGTTCTGGTTCTCATACATTTTCCATATTAGTTTCACTCCCATTGCTTCATTCAGCCAACTCCAATTTCTTAAGCCTGCACCCCCTGATATCTTTGGCTGGCATACCTTATCCCATGCTACCAATGGTATCTTATCTTTCTCATTCTTTCCATTCCAAAAGAACTTTCTCATAAACTGGTTAATGTATCTAACTTTCTCTAGAACTTTTAAACACGTCATAGAGTAAATAGGCATAGCAGATAACATTGATTTCAACAACAACAATCTACCTACCAAAGTGAGCTACTTACTCTTCCAACCTTCCAATTTGTTTACAAAAATATCCATCAACCTATGCCACATGCTTATTTGGTTAGGCCCCCCAAATAATGAGGTACCTAGAAACCTTCCTAGGAGATTCCCAGCCTTGACACTGAATATCCTAACTATCTCTCTCGGCTTCCTTAGATCCGTATTGAAGAAAAAAAACATATGTTTTGACCAATTCACCTATTGTCCTGAAGTATTGCAAAATAAATCTAGTTATTTTTTAATGATGTGGGCTTCTTGGAGTGAGGCATCACCAAAGAGAATTGTGTCGTCAGCAAATTGTTGATGAGTGGTTGGGTCCACACCAGCCGCAACATGTACCCATTTCCATTGACCTTCACTCCTCAGATACTTAATGTATCTACCCAGTACCTCTGCCAAAATAATAAATAGGAAAGAAGAGAGTGGATCTCCTTGCCATAAGCCTCATGATGTTTAAAAAAATCTTTGTGGGCTCCCATTAACCAGAATAGATATCCATGGTCCATCAATGCATGCTCTCGCCCAATTTATCCAATGAGAGGAGAAGCCAAACCTTTCCAGAAACTGAATCAAGAAGCCTCAATCCACCATATCATAAGCCTTTCTTATATCCAACTTGATCAACATCTTCTCAACCTTGGCTTTCCTAACTGTGTGTATGGCTTCATGAGCTATAATGATGCCTTCCATGATCGATCTCCCCAGAACAAATCCATTCTGCTCTTCTGAAATAATCAATTTCAAAAGGGGTTTCAATCTATTCATGATAAATTTTGCAATCACTTTATACAAGACACTACATAATGAAATTGGTCTAAAATCACTAAGGAGCCCGGTCTCTCAACTTTAGGGATTAGAGCAATAAAGGTACAATTTAATGATGAATAATGATGAACAGTTAGTACCAAACCGGTACTGAGAGGAGGGGGTGAATCAGTATAGGAAAAAAATTTCCCCAACAACACAAACAGCAAAAATTGCACTAACCGGAAAATAGTATCACCGGTCTAAGACTGGGTACAACCGGTAAAACACAAAATGATTGTGACAAGAATAAACTGGTTAACACTTAGATCTTCACTTTTCATAACATCTTCTTTTCACTTCGCCCATATGTATAAACTAATGATACATCCACAGAAATGTAAAGACTTACTGGTTCAACATGCTTTACCGCTTGATAGAAAATAACAAAGCATCACATTAAAAAAAGGCATCACACAAAACACACATATTTTTTCACGTGGAAACCCAACTGGGAAAAACCACAGTGGGGATGAATACCCACAAGCTATTCTTTGAACCCTTTTGAAGTCCGCTCTGTTGGGAGCCTAGTCTGGTTAGAGACTTTTACAATGGGTTCTGTTAGGAACCAATCCTGCTAGGGATCACCCGGTTAAGGGATGGTTAAAATACCCGGTTAAGGGTTAAACCCTGTTAAAGGTTACCTTGTTAGAGGATTTTAAGAACTCGATGATTTTGAGTCACCCTATTAAAGGATTTTACAGCAAACCGGTTAGAGCTACCCTGTTAAGGGATTTTCCAACTGTTGAAGTGGTTAGAGATCAACACATATTACAATGCTCTGGTAGCAGCACTCAATGCCAATGTAGATCTGCTTTAGTTCCTTCCTTCTGCAATCACACTCTGCAGATATCTATTCTCTTATCTTGTCTGGCAAGAATCGCGTATCTCTGCACTTAGATACACACACAACATTTTCCAACAACCTCAACATGAAGAACAATATCGACCTTATAAGAAACAGATAGGTCAGTAGCATAAATCCTAAACCCCAAACATTTAGGTTAAGAAATTCAGTCGGTTCAATCCTAACCGTTGAACATATTGCATTGATTATAGTAGCCTTGAATAGATCTCAAGACGTTCTCCATCATTCATTCTTCACTGCTTCTAGGAGGCAGATAACCCATCACGCGTTCTCCACCATTTACAAAGACTACGCACTTTCCTGAGGTAGATAGGATCAATATCCTTCATGCAAGATCCTTCACGTGCACAAGGTTGGCGTGGCAACATAGTCTGTTCTACATTACAATGCTAACTCATCACACGATGTCATCGATTAAAACACATAGGCTTGGAATACTTCAACCGGAAACCCTGAAGCTAAGACTACCAACTAGTAGTCATACCATATGAAACCTTAATACAAAGCATTCCATATACCAGTTTGCCTTGAACAAACATACCGCTTCACTTTTTCACAAATATCGGTTCATAACATCATACCGGTTCTCTTGCCAATTGATTACTTCAATATACCAATTCTTTCTTTAGCATATTGACATCATGGACAACATACAATATCATCATGTCATCATATCAGTTCATATGCCAACAATCTCCCCCTTTGGCATTGATGGTAATATACAAAGATATCTCTCCACTTCACATCTTCTCCCCCAAAGTTGCAGATATCTTCTCTCCATCACATCTTCTCCCCCTTTGACAACAATGCCAAAGTGGAGGTGCAATCTTTCATGTTCCATTATGCTGCTCCCCCTGAGGAGTAGCATCCTTCAACACATCAATCCTGAAAAGATTTGACATTGCAATACCTGACTAATGTGGAGAACATACCTTTAGTTCACCTCTTCAAGGGGCAGTACCCCTAATTCACCTCTCAAATAGGTAAAGGTAGCCTTTGGTAAAGGCTTGGTGATATGTCTACTAACTGCTCCTTACTAGAAACATGTTTCAATACGACCTCTTTGTTCTGAACTTTCTCCCTCAAGAAATGATACTTGAGCTCGAAGTGCATGGTTCTAGCATGCAAAACCGGATTCTTGGAGATGTTAATTGCACTAGTGTTGTCATAAAATATACTTACCGGATCAGATACAGGAACTGCAACATACTCTGCTTCTGCTATAGACTGAGAGATACAGCTTTGCTTCTTACTCATCCATGAAACTAATCTACCACCAAGAAAGAATGCACCACTAGTTGTGCTCTTCCAGTCATCCACATTACCAGCCCAGTCAACATCTATAAACACTTTCAGGTTGAAATCATTACTGTATGGATACCACAATCCATAGTCAATAGTTCCCTCTAGATATCTCGGAATCCGCTTGACTGCTACCAAGTGGGATTCTCTTGGACTTTTCTAGAACCATCCAGTAATGCCCACTGCATGTGCAATGTTCGGTCTGCTATGTACTACATAGTGCAATTTACCAATCGTTGATCGGTATTCTTTCTCATTTACCAGCACTGAGTCATCCTCCTTTGACAGTTTACAACCGGTCACCATCAGAGTACCAACTGATTTGTTGTCTTCCATGCCAAAGGTCTTCAACACCTCTTTGACATATTTGGATTGAGTGATAAAGATTCCATCCTTCATTTGTTGAATCTGTAGTCCAATGAAGAACTTAATCTCCCCTATAAGTGACATCTCAAATTCTTTTTTCATCTCATCTGCAAAGCCATGGCTCATCTTGTCATCTCCTCCAAAGATTATGTCATCAATAAATACCTCACAGATTAGAATCTGATCTCCTTCTACCTTTAGGTATATGTTACTATCCTCACTTGTTCTCTCAAATCCAATCTTCACAAGATGGGATTGCAGTGTTCATACCATGCTCTAGGTGCCTGCTTTAGTCTATACAAGGCTTTATGTAGCCTACACACCATGTCACTATCTTCTGATAGGGAAAACCCATCTGGTTGCTCTATATACACCTCCTCTTCTAGTATTCCATTCAGGAATGCAGACTTTACATTCATTTGATATACTTTGAATCCCTTGAATGTTGCATATGCAAGAAGCATACGAACTCCTTCCAATCTGGCTACTGGAGAAAAGGTTTCTCCATAGTCTTCTCCTTCTTCTTGATCATATCCCTTGCACACCAATCTGGCTTTGTTTCTTATCACTGTGTCATCTTCATTCAGCTTATTTCTGAAAACCCATTTGGTGCCAATGACATTTTTCTAGGTACCAAGGACCATGTGCCATTATTTTCTATCTGGTCAAGTTCCTCTTCCATTGCCTTGATCTAGTCTTCATCTTTATGTGCCTCTTTGAATGTTTTAGGCTCAAATTCAGAGATCATGCAAGATTTTTCTTTGACCTTTCTTCTTGTAAGGATTCGTGCATCCTTGTCTCCTATGATTTGCTTTGGATCATGGTTCAGCTTTACATACCTAGTAATGATCTTAGTTGTTTCCTCTTGCTTTTCTTCTTCATCCTCATCTTCATCAGCATCAGCATCAATCGGTGTAGGAGCACTATTACTGGTACTAGGCAGTTTTGCAACCAATTCCCAGAAGGTTACTACCAGTTCATCTCCTACATGCTCACTACCGGTTTCTTTAGATTTCTCAGATGTTTCATCAACTCTTGTTTCTATTTACTAAGTTGTCATTAGTTTTATGTCCAAAGTCATTCTATATACTCTAGTCGGTTAATACCACCGAAATGTCCAATCGGTAATTACTAAGGTGTCGGTTACAAAGAAAGGCTAGTCACCGAGATGAGACACACCGAGTTGTCTACCGAGTAAAGTTCGTATGCCTACTGAGAAGCAAAGAAGGTATACCGAGTTAATATGAACCGAGTGAAAACTTGTTACTAGATTCAATGAACCTAGACACACATCTGAAATTTGTTACAAGATTCGAGAACATGCAACCATTATTACATAGGAAATTGCATTTAAAGACTTTGTATGATTTTGAGGAAGTTTATCCAATGAAATAATTTCTATGTTTATTCATTCGATAAAACATGTTTGTATGATCGATGCATGAATAGATCACCGTCTCAGAGATCTATATATACAGAATGATTTTAGTATCTAAACAAGAGGAAAAATGATAAGTTGAAAATGAAAATATTGAGAGAAGATAAGATGTGAAGATTAACAGAGATATTCAGAGGTCACTGAGAAGGTTCTCAGAGAACAGTTTAAGGGACAGAGTATACAGAAGTGGTCACCGAGTTTATTTATCAATTACCGAGGTATGATATGAGCAAGGTAAATTCATATTGAGCACATAGACTCTGCTATAATATTTCAGATGTAAAGTTGCAGATATTTTGTAAAGATTTTGATTGAATTATTTTGAGTTGAGTTAGAAACCTTTAACAGGGTAAAAGACTCTAACAAAGTCTATAAATTGTAAAGCCTTTAACTAGGTACAATATTTTTGTAAAAGTGTTTGTAAAATCCTTTAGCAAGGTAGATCTAAAGATATTTGTACTCCTAACAAGGTAAGCTATCAGAAATTGCTAAGCATGTAGGTCTAACTGAGCAATCTTGATTATTGCAGTAGTGAAGTTGTGGGTGCCATCCCCACCGCAGTTTTTCTCTCTAACCAAGAGTTTCTACATAACCAAAATCTTTGAGTTGTGGAGTGAAATTTGTATGGATGTTATCTCTATGATTATGTTTAAGAATTATATATTATGAGATCAGCAATATTCAGTTTGTGTTTATCAGTAAAATTGTTTTTGAAGAAAAGTTTTGAATGTACTGATTCACCCCTCCTCTCTCAGTACATTAGCTTTCCTAGTCAAACGACAGTTTTGCAACCGGTTCCCAGAAGGTTACTACCGGTTCATCTCCTACATGCTCACTGTCAGTTTCTTCATATTTCTCAGAGGTTTCATCAACTCTAACATTGATGCTTTCAACAATTCTCTGAGTCCTGTTGTTGAAACATTTGAGAGCTTTTCTCTTTGTGGAATACCCTAGGAATATTCCCTCATCACATTTAGCATCAAACTTTCTCCAATGTTCACTCCTCTTGATATAGCATTTTCTACCAAACACTCTAAAGTAGCTTACCACTGGTGTCTTACCAATCCAATACTCATAAGGTGTTTTATCTTTACCCTTTTTTATGAGTACCCAGTTCATTGTGTAGACTGCAGTGCTCACCGCTTCTCTCCAAAAAGTGTGAGCAACATTTCCTTGGATCAACATAGTTCTAGCTGCTTCAACCATAGTTCGGTTGTTCCTCTCTGCTAGGCCATTCTGCTGTGAAGTCCAGGGGGCAGACAGTTGCCTCTTGATGACATTCTCTTCACAGTATTTGTTGAATTCACCGGAAGTGAATTCTCCTCCTTGATCAGTTCTCAAGCACTTAATCCTCTTACTGCTTTCTCTTTCTACCAGTGCTCTGAAGGCTTTGAACTTTCCAAAGGCTTCAAACTTGTCCTTCAAGAATGTGACCCACATCATTCTTGAGCAATCATCAGTAAGAATCATAAAATACCTATCTCCCTGCACACTCCTAGCTTTCATAGGACCACACAAATCAGTATGCACAAGATCAAGTAAATTGTCTACAGTGAAAGGTTTACCTTTGAAGGTTGAGGAAGACATTTTCCCCAGTTGACAATCTCTGCGCAAAGCATTCTCTGGTTTGCTCAACATAGGCAGTCCTCTAACTGCCTTGATCTTACTGGCCGTCACAATATTATCAAAGTTTACATGGCAGAGTCTCCTATGCCATATCCAGCTATCCTCAAACTTAGCCATTAGACATGTACTAACATTAGCATTCAGCTGAAATAGGTTACCATTGGTCTGCATACCGGTAGCCATCAGTTCACCATTCTTTCCTTTGATTTTGCACACTCCATTTTTGAATTCCAGAGTGAGTCCATTATCATTCAGCTGGGAAACATTCAAAAGGTTGTGTCTGAGACCTTCTACCCAATACACATTGTTAGCACTACTTTTTCCATTCAGATAGATGGACCCTCTTCCTTTTACCATACATGGTGTATCATTACCAAAATGAACCACACCACCATCATACTCTTCCAAAGACACAAACTTACTCTGATCACCAGTCATATGGTGAGAACAGCCACTATCAATAATCCACTCATTGGAATTATCAAAACGGGAGACAAGAGCCTTCTTGTCTGACACATCTTCCTTTACTGCTACAAACACAATATCTTCACTTTCTTCATCTTCTGATTCCTCATCAGTGACACCTTCACCAACTGCTACAAAATAGTTTCTCTGGTTTCCTCCTTTGAACTTATTGAACTTTTCCGGTTTGTCCTTATTATCACCATTAGGATAGTTTACAACAATGTGTCCTATCCTATTGCAAGAAAAGCATTTCAAGGGGAGCTTACCTCTGTATTTACCGGTTCCCTTAGGAAGTCTCTTAGCAAGAAGAGATTCAAATTCCATCAAGATCTCCTTATAATCCATTTCTCTACTTTGACTTGGTTCATAGCTGGTACTAGCTTCTTTTCCCTTTCTAGATGGTGCAGCAGATGCTCTAAAGGCTGATTCAGTCTTCTGAATACTGCCATCATAGTTATTTAGCTCATATGCGGTTAACTTAGCAATAATGGAGTTCAGGGATACCTTTGTCTTGTCTATAGACCTCAGCTTCTGAATAGCAGCAACCCTTATTGCATAGACCGGTAATAAGGATCTCAAGACTTTGCTAACAACAGTGGCATCGTCTATTTTACCTCCTACACTCTTGATATCTCCAACAACAGTCTTGATTCTTATTCCATATTATTGAATGGTCTCTCCTTCAACCATCTACATGTCTTCAAACATTCCTCTAAGGCTCTCTTCCTTAGCTTGTTTAACATGCTCATCACTACCATAGATATTCTCCAGAGTATCCCATACTTCTTTGGGACTGTCTTTATCTTGAATATCAATAAACTCAATGTCAGAAAGATTATTGATTAGGGCTTCCACGACTTGCCCATTCTCCTGAATCTCTCTTCTTTTATCATTGGTGAGAGTACCGGTAGGGATAACATAAGCATTCTCAACATAGCTCCAGTGTTGAGCACCCATGCTTCTAATGTATATCTTCATTCTATCATTCCATATCTTAAAGTTCTCTCTATTGAACTTTGGACCTTCCCTCTTCATCATTAGAATAGGATCTTTTCCTCAAGTGGCTAAGCTTACAACACAGAGGACCTGGAGGATGCTCTGATACCAATTGATGAATAATGATGAACAGTTAGTACCAAACTGGTACTTAGAGGGGGGGGTGAATCAATACAGGAAAAAACTTTCCCCAACAACACAAACAACAAAAACTGCACTAACCGGAAAATAGTATCACTTTTCCCATATGCATAAACTAGTGATACATCAATAGAAATATAAAGACTTACTGGTAAAACATGCTTTACTGCTTGACAGAAAATAACAAAGTATCACATAAAAAAAAAGGCATCACATAAAACACACATATTTTTTTACATGGAAACCCAACTGGGAAAAACCACGATGGGGATGAATACCCACAAGTTGTTCTTTCGAACCCTTTTGAAGTCCGCTCTATTAGGAGCCTAGTCCAGTTAGAGACTTTTACAATGGGTTCTGTTAGGAACCTATCCTGCTAGGGATCACCTAGTTAAGAGTTAAACCCTGTTAAAGGTTACCTTGTTAGAGGATTTTAAGAACTCAATGATTTTGAGTCACCCTGTTAAAGGATTTTACAGCAAGCCGGTTAGAGCTACCTTGTTAAGGGATTTTCCAACTGTTGAAGTGGTGAGAGATCAATAGGTATTATAATGATCTGGTAGTAGCACTCAATGCCAATGCAGATCCACTTTAGTTCCTTCCTTCTGCAATCACACTCTACAGGTATCTATTCTCTTATCTTGTCTGGCAAGAATCACGTATCTGTGCACTTAGATACACACACAACATTTGCCAACAACCTCAACATGAAGAAAAACATCGACCTTATAGGAAATAGATAGGTCAGTAGCATAAACCCTAAACCCTAAACATTTAGGCTAAGCAATTCAATCAGTTCAATCCTAACCGTTGAACATATTGCATTGATTACAGTAGTCTTGAATAAATCTCAAGACGTTCTCCATCATTCATTCTTCATCTCTTCTAGGAGGCAGATAACCCATCACGCGTTCTCCATTGTTTACAAAGACTACGCACATTCCCGAGGTAGATAGGATAAATCTCCATGCAAGATCCTTCACACGCACAAGGCTGACATGGCAACATAGTCTGTTATACATTACAATGCTAACTCATCACATGATGTCATCAGTTAAAACACACAGGCTTGGAATACTTCAACCAAAAACCCTGAAGCTAAGACTACCAACTGGTAGTCATACCATATGAAACCTTAATACAAAGTATTCCATATACCGGTTTGCCTTGAACAAACATACCGCTTCACTTTTTTACAAATATCAATTCACAACATCATACCGGTTCTCTTGCCAGTTGATTACTTCAGTATACCGGTTCACTCTTCAGCATATTGACATCAATGACAACATACAATATCATCAAGTCATCATACCATTTCATATGCCAACATTTAATTCTTTAGTTATCCATTCACTTTATTTGGCTTCTTCCACAACTGATTTGACATCTAAGCCAACCACCTCTCATAAATGTTGGTAGAAGAATGCAGGAAAACCATATGGCCTTGGGGCCTTATCTCCCACCATCAAAAAAATCATTTGTCTTACCTCCTCTATAAGGATTGGTCTGCATAATGCTTGGTTCTGATTCTCTAAAATGATGTGAGGGATATGCTTCAATAATTGATCTTGCTATTGAATATTCAAGTTTGGATCCTTTTTCAGAAGTTCATTAAAAAACTCAACCACTTCCTTATTGATGCCATCTACCTTATCCAAAACAACATTCTCCCTACTCTTGATGGATGTCACTTTGTTCCAAGATCTTCTGACCTTCACTGAATTGTAGAAAAAATTCGTATTTCTATCTCCTTCCTTCAGCCAACCTTCCCATGACTTTTTCTTCCAATACACCTCTTCTCTAGCTAGGATTTCATTGTAACTAGACTTTAGGTTCTTCTCCTTGCTATATTTTTCTAGTGTCATGCCATGACTCATTATATCCTTCTACATTTCTTCCAATTCCGCTTCTATAGCATCTCTTTCCACAAAAATATTCTCAAACTTAAGCCTACTCCATTCCTTTAATTTCCCTTTGAGGAACTGCAATTTCTTAAATAATTGGAAAGTCTTTGAACCAAAAACCATCGAGGCTTCTTCCCACTAGGATTTGATTAAGTCTATCAAACTTTTCTCAGGAAATGAATCAGGGCACTATCTATACATACCAGAAGTTCCATGAGAAAATGATCAGATGTAACAACCAGTTTAACCCCAGGTTTAAATATTAATGGCTTGGAAGCCCAATTGCCTCCGAAAAAGAATTTGTCTAAGTTTTCAACTATATGATCTCCCCCAATTATACGATTGGACCAAGTAAGGATCCTTTATTTGTTCTAACTTCTCTCAAACCATTCTCAAAAACAAAGTTTTGAAAGCCCACTTGTGACGTAGTAACACCAACATTCCCACCTTTTTTATCTGCCATATCCAAAATAGCATTAAAATCCCCCACAAGGATCACCAGTTCCTGCAACAGATCACTCAAAATCAATGATAATTATTTCCATATCTCCAATTGCAAGTTAACTTTCACCGGACCATACACATTAATAAGAAATAAATCCCAATTGAGACTATAAGAATGGATTGTGCACAACTGTCATGATTGAGAATTGATGAGCTCCTCCACCTTAACAAGAACAAGATTCCATAAGATACCAATTCCACCTGCAATACCAACTACTCAAAAAAATCCCTGGCCAAGACCTCCATGTTCTCATCAGCCCTTCAACATCCTCTAGGTTGATCTTTGTCCTCTATAATCATATCAGATTAGGTATCATCTATTCAAGTCCACGCTTGATCAGACATCTCTTGTCAAAGGCATTGCAACCCCTGGCATTCCAGGTTATGAGTTGTTAGACACAATGCACCACTTAGAGGGGGTGAATCAGTGGTTCTCAAACTTTTCCCTTCCACTATCCTATATAAGCATACTGGTTATTAGATCTAACTAGGAATAGAATTACCCGTTAGTAAGAAGACAAACTCAAATGTAAACACACAAAGGTACATCACATAACACCAGAATGTACGAGGAAAACCCAAGATAGGAAAAGCCTCAATGAGAAATATTGTTGGAGTCTTTTGTTCCAATCCAGCCTCACAATGAAACTTTGTTACAAAGTTTAGGGCACCAACCCAAGGAGCTACAACCCCTAATTTAGGGCACCAACACAAGGAGCACCAACCCAAGGAGCACCAACCCCTAACTTGTTTATGGGCTACAATCCCTGCACAGAGCTACAACTCAGTGATCTCAATGTAAAATTCACTTACAAAATTAGTTGTCTTGTTACAAGTGAATCTTGCAACCATTTCATATACCTTACTCTGTCGGTGAGATAACTTCTCTGCTACACCACCTCACTCTTTTTTTTCTCTCATTTGTTGCTTTAGTTTCTAGTAAAAACTGCCAGTTCACCTCTCTTCTATTCTTCTCTTATTGAATCTCCTCCTCACTGCTCATCACTTCATGGGTACTACACTCAGCTGGTTCTATGTCTCCCTACTCTGCAGCTTCCTTCGCCTCTGCTTTGTTGCTATGGACACTACCAGTTTTTATCTTCTAATGGTTGAACACTTCAACCATGTTCTCCCTCGCTCTCACTCACTTCTCAGGTACTCGTTTGGAACTTAGCTGATTTTCTCTTACATGTCAAAGTAATACACTTCACAGCAACATAAAATTCTTCTATTCAGCAGCACTTAACAATATCTTTGGCCTTCGTACTTATAGCCAAGTTTTCCTACCAAAAGCCTTTTCAAAATCTACAAGGTTAGGGTTTCCTCACCATCCTCAAGGGAAACCAAATCCAATTAGATCCTTCTTGATCTAATCTCCCTGGTAGCCAACAATTCATCTCCCCCACTATCACACCTTCCAATACACGTTTTCCAAATATAGGAAACATGATCCCTTACCTCGACCTGCATCTGTCAAACCACCATTAATGCCTCTATTGTTTCCTTCTTGAGGTCATCTTACAATCTGATCTTCTTGCTTCGATCTAGGCACCAAAAACTCCCTGATTCTTCTTTGTTGTACATTCTTCCTTCAGCCACACACCTCTGACCCGATCCACAAATCACAGGATCCATATTCAATATACACCTGTCAAGATACCTAACTCCACATGGCACTTCACCAACCTTTGTGATCTTTCCACCTTGACTCCATGTGGAATCCACATCAACCAACTGATAACTTGGCTCTTCAAGTTGGTTCAGATAGGATCATTGATTGAACAGTCTACCAGTTCCTCTTTCATGTTGGTATACTAACCCTGTCGGTATCTCATATTAGAACAGTTTACTCATCATGTATGCACTTGCTGAATAGCAGGGGGATCATCCAAACCTATCTCTAGACATGAATATCCAAAGCATGCTCATTCCCACAAAGTGGAGAGTCTTTTGCATCTACACTTTGTCCATATTACTAGTAAGCATACATACCAGTAAGCAATCTTGATGGCACAATTCATCAACCTTCACTAGACTCCTTCTTCAATCAGGCCATTCTTCTTCTATCTGTATCCACTCAGCTATGCCTTCTCCCTAATCACCTTGGACAATATCTCAGTCGGTTTGTCAAAGTGACAAACACTTCACACTTCATCTGTACCTGCATCTCAACTTACCTTCTCAGTCGGTCCAATCCACAACCCTGTTCTCATGCACTTGAGGCATTCCTTATCTCATAGAAGCATGATGCACACTATGCATACTTGGAGATAAACTCCACTTACCAATGGAGTGACACCTTGTCTTCTGCATCCTGCAATGCACTCATGTGACTTCCCTATTTGTGCAGCATCTCTTCAAACAAGCACATGTGATTTGGTGTGGGCACATTCTCTATCAGTCATTCCTTCTTATGATGACTACATCTTCATCCAGTAGGAGTCCTATTTTTCTACAACCTCATAGCATACCGGTGACCTATTCATTCTTCTCTTATGGTGTTGATGTGATTCAGGTAACATTTCCCCTCTTCATCACAAACAACATCTAAGCACCTTGCCCTTCCTGCTTTCCCATTTGATGCAGGAGCATCCTCGGTTCATAGCAATCTTGCATCAACCAAAAACATTTTCTTTTTTGTTTGCAGTTTTATTTTTCCTTTTTGTGTGTCCCAATTTTTGCACATTGGTTTCCTGTGGAGTTGGTTTCTTCTTGAAGACTTGATTTCCCTACTTTCTCTCTAACCGCATCTCAGTTGGATCACTTTTCGGAAAGATATTGATACTGGTTTCCTATTCTATTGTTACCGGTTGCCTCAGACCTATTCTGGTGATCTACCAAAACCCATTCCGATGCTTTCAAAACCTTGGACATTGCTCTCAATGTTTCTTGACATGTGGCCGACCTTCTACGTTTCATCCTTTGGGATTTTCTGGAGGCCGACTTCATTCATTTCTGCACGTTAGGGGTTTTTTATCTTTTTGGGTAGACCTAATCCTTTGGATCAATATATATATTTGTAATCATGCTTTGCAATGTAGTAGATCAACTAGGAGATAAAGGAGTATCAGATAGATAGTGCTTAGAAGATAGATCTTTCGACTCAAGGTCCCTGTGAGACCTATTCTACCAGACCTGTGTGCCAGTATGTTGTAACCCGATTGTCACCAGTTGGATGTAATTGACTTTTCATGCAATAAAATAATTTGTTTTTCATTTTCCTCCATCATATATGTGTGTTTCCATTGTGTTAACTCTTGTTGACCGATTTGGACTAATCTCTTCGAGGTCCCTCCTGACCGGTGATTGCTTCAAGTGGTATCAGAGTGAAGTTCATTTTGGAGGTTGTGTGTCCTGAATCTTGTTGTAGGGTGGCGGATTGTGTATCTGTGCAATTGTAGAGGACTAGTGTGGTCGATGGTGCCAAGAGGAAATAGGAATGGTGGAGCGTGTGGGAATGTAGAGCCTATATTGTAATGGAGATGTTGTGAGGAATAGCAGCCCTATTATAAGCCATGGAGACAGCCTAGAGAAGAGGCTGACATGTTGAGGATGTGAGTGAAGATGAAGGAGAATAAGCCCCAACAAAACAAGTAAACCTATCGACAATTGATCTAGAGGAGGAAAGGTTTTTAAGGGTTTTGAGTAGGACGGACACTAAACCTCATTTTACCCCACCGAAATATGATGGGAAGTTAGATTCAGATGAATTGTTAGATTGGATCTCAGAGATGGAGAATTATTTTGACTCTGAAAATGCTGCAAAAGAGAGGAAGGTGAAGTATGTTTGTACCTAGTTGGAGGGTCGTGCATCTCTTTGGTGGGAGAACTTGCAAGTTGATAGGAAAAGAAGAGGTAAAGAAAATATTAAGACATGGGATAGGATGACTACTAAGTTAAAATCAAAGTTTCTCCCAAAAAATTATCAAGTAGATTTGTTTTGAAAGTTGCAGAATCTGGATAGAAGGAATCTAGTGTGAAGGAGTACACCGAAACATTTTATAAGTTGAACATCAGATGCAGACATGTTGATGATGAAATTGAACAAATTACAAGATATTTGAATGGATTGTGGATGTTTATACAAGATGAACTCATTATGATTAAATTAGAGAGTGTTGAAGAGGCTTATCAGTATGCAATAAAAGCTTAAGATAAATTGAATAAAAGGCATGAGCAGAGATAGAGAGGTAGAGGTGGAAGGTTTACCAGAGGAATATTTCAAGGAGAAAGAGGATACATTGGAGGAAGAGGAACTGGTATGGATCAGAACAAAGACAAGGAAGTAAGCAAAGAAGGTAATTCATACTAGAAGGATGATAGAAATTTCTATCAGAGGAGAGAACCGGATGGTTACTAGAAAGAGAACTTTGGAAGACAAGACAAAAGGACATTCTGAGGAACCTATTTTAAATATGAAGGAGAAGGACATTGTGCATTTGAATGTAAGAAGTCAGAGACTACCAAAAGAGCAGTAGTGGTGGAAGAGAATCCCTCCTGATCCAACAATAAATCAGAATATGGAAAACCGTTGATGATGAGGAGAGCTTTGTGTCATACTAGAGAAGATAAAGAACCATTACAGAGGAAGAACCTGTTCAATACGAGATGTAAGGTATCCAATAAGTGTTGTAAAGTTGTTATTGATAGTGGTAGTTCAGATAATCTTGTTTTAGAAGAGATGGTGAATAAGTTGAATTTGGAAAGATTGAAACACCCTAAGCCTTACCAGATAGCATGTATTCGGGATGAACATAAGTTGTTAGTAAGTGAACAATGCTTAGTAAAATTGAAAATTGGGAATTATCATGATGAAGTTTTGTGTGATATTATGCCTATGGACATTTGTCATCTTTTGTTGGGAAGACCTTGGCAGTTTGATAGATAGGCAATACATGATGGAAGGAAGAATACATACACTATTGTGGCTAATGGGATGAAGAAAACATTGTTGCCTTTGGAGGAACCTTTGAAGAATGAAGTCTATACAAATACCAGAATCTATCTTGTATATGGAAGGAAGTTCATAGATGGACTGAGACATGAGAATGTATGTTTTGCCTTAATTTCTAAGAGGACTGAGAGACCGGAACTGGAAGGAGAACACCTGACAGAGATAAGAGATTTGTTGACAGAATATAAGGACATCCTTTCAGATAATGTGCCTGGCAGATTGCCACCTATTATAAGTATTAGTCATTGCATGGACTTAGTTCCTAGAGCTAGTTTGCCTAACAAAGCTGCACATTGGTTAACACTGATAGAGAATGAAGAACTAAATAGACAAGTGCAGGAGCTATTGAAGAAAGGTTTGACCAAGGAAAGTTTGAGCCCTTGTGCAGTACCAACATTATTAGCACCTAAGAAGAATGGAAAATGGAGGATGTGTACCGATTCAAGAGCAATAAACAAGATCAAAGTGAAATATTGGTTTCCCTTACCTAGAATGGATGACATAATGGACTGTTTGAGTGGAGAAAAGTACTTTACAAAGATATATTGGAAGAGTGGATATCATCAGATCAAGATCAGAGAAGGTGATGAATGGAAGACTACATTTAAGACTAATGAAGGATTATATGAATGGTTGGTGATGCCTTTTGGACTGACTAATGCACTGAGTAATTTCATGAGGTTTTGAAGAAATTCTTGGGTAAGTTTGTTATTGTATACTTGGATGACATTCTGATTTTCAGTAAAACAAAAGAGGAACATTTGTGGCAATTAAGACAAGTTTTGTAGAGGTTGAGAGAAGAAAAGTTACTAATCAATATTAAGAAATGCACTTTCATGAAGGATGAGTTAGTCTATATGGTCTTTGTGCTATCTGAGGATGGTTTGAAGATGGGCCTAGAGAAAGTGAAAGCCATTATTGAGTGGCCTACATCAGAAAGCATTGGAGAGGTAAGATAATTTCATGGATTGGCTAGTTTTTATCAGAAGTTTATCAGGAATTTTAGTTCAGTTTGTAATCTTATGACTAAGACCATGAGGGGAGATAGGAAGGAATTCAAGTGGACCACTAGAGCAAACAAAATTTTCAAGTTGTTGAAACTGAAAGTGACTGAGCGGCCTGTGTTGGCTTTACCGGATTTCAATATGGTATTTCAAGTAGATTGTGATGCAAGTGGAACAACAATAGGAGAAATTTTTAGTCAGGAAGGGAGAGCAATAGCATATTTCAGTGAGAAATTGAATGATGCCCGAAAGAGATATTTAGTATATGATCAGGAATTGTATGCCATAATTCAATCCTTGAAGAAATTGAGACATTACTTATTTTTTAAGGAGTTTATGTTGTATATAGATCATCAAGCTTTGCAATATTTTAAGAGTCAAAGTAAGTTGAATCAGAGACATATGAGATGGGTAGAGTTCTTGCTGAGTTACACCTTTGTGTTGAAGCATAGAAGTGGGAAATCTAACAAAGTTGTTGATGCATTGAGTAGGAGGAGGAATTTGCTGACAGAGATGAAAGCGATAGTATTAGGTTTTAAAGATTTGAAGACCTTGTATGATGAAGACCCGGATTTTGTAGAACCTTGGAAAGCCTGTAGAGAACCGGTTATGGTTGATAGGAGAAAATGGTTGGATTACTTCATTTGGGATGGAATGTAGTTTAAGGTAGTTTAGTTGTGCTTACCTAAAAGTTCCATGAGAGAGAACCTGATAAAAGAGAAGCATATTGGAGGTTTAGTTGGACACTTTAGCATTGTTAAAATAGTTGCATTGGTAAGTGAGTAGTACTTTTGGCCCCAAATTCATAAAGATGTTAAGATATATGTGCAAAGTTTTAGAGTTTGTCAAGTTGCAAAAGGTAGTAGTAAGAATGTGGGATTGTATAAACATTTGACAATACCAGTAAGACCTTGGGAGGAAATAAGTATGGATTTTGTACTTGGCTTACCTAAGACACCGAGGGGGAATGATTCTATATTTGTGGTAGTGGATAGATTTTCAAAGATCTCTCATTCCATACCTTGTAAGAAGACATCAGATGCATTGCACATAGAAGACCTATTTTTTAAGGAAGTGGTAAGATTGCATGGATTACCTAAGAGCATAGTTTCAGACAGAGACACTAAGTTTGTTGGCTATTTTAGGAGAATACTTTGGAAAAAGATGAAGATAGATTTGAAGTTCAGTTCTACTTTACACCCCCAGACTGACAGGCAAACATAAGTAGTTAACCAGAGTTTGGGAAACTTGTTGAGATGTTTAGTAGGAGATAAAACCGCAAGTTGGGATTTGGTCCTTGCACAAACAAAGTTTGCCTATAACAATTCAATTAATAGAAGTACCAGAAAAATACCTTTTGAGATTGCTACTGGAGTGCATCCTAAAGGAATAACAGAATTGAGAGACATTAGCAATGAAGACCGGAAGAGTTCAGAAGCAGAAGAATTTGCAGATCACATGGTAACATTGCACATTCAGGTTAAACAACATTTGGAAGACATGAATAGAAAATACAAGGAGAAGGCAGATGAGAAGAGGAGACATAAGGAATTTGAAGTTGGCAATGAAGTAATGGTCTATTTGAGAAAAGAGAGATTCCCAATTAGAACTTATAATAAGTTGCAGATGAAGAAGTTTGGACCCTGTAAGATCTTGAGAAAGTTCAAGTCTAGAAATACATATGAAGTGGAGCTACCAGATAGCTTAAGTATTTCGCCTATATTCAACATTGCAGATCTTCATGAGTACCATAAACCAAAATTTAGTAAGGACATTATTCCAAACTTGGAGAAACAATTTCCCTAGAAGGAAACAAATCAAATTGAAG
This sequence comes from Cryptomeria japonica, assembly GCF_030272615.1. Classification (NCBI taxonomy): domain Eukaryota; kingdom Viridiplantae; phylum Streptophyta; class Pinopsida; order Cupressales; family Cupressaceae; genus Cryptomeria; species Cryptomeria japonica. The sequence continues at coordinate 596,212,727 of NC_081409.1, forward strand.
AGATTTTGGACAGTAGGATCAAGCGTAGTACCCAAAGTAGTCAGTACAAAGAATACCTTATGAAGTGGAAGAACAGACCGGTGGAAGACTCATCTTGGATTTCTCAGGTAGAGGTAGACCGCCTTGGTTTTCCTCTGATTCCAACAAAGTGAGAGGCTCACTTTCTATTAACCCCAGATGTCTAATGCAAGAGCATCCCCGGTTCATAGCAATCTTGCATCAACCAAAAATATTTTCTTTTTTGTTTGCAGTTCCAGTTTTCCTTTCTGTGTGTCTTGGTTTTGGCACACCAGTTTCCTATGGAGTTGGTTTCTTCTTGAAGACCTGATCTCCCTGCTTTCTCTCTAACCACATCTCATTTGGATTACTTTCCGACAAGATATTGATACCATTTTCCTATTTCGTTGTTACCGGTTGCCTAAGACCTATTCTGGTGATCTATCGGAACCCATTCTAATGCTTGCAGAACCTTGGATGTTTCTCTTGATGTTTCGTGGCATGTGGTCGACCTTCTATGTTTCATCCTTTAGGATTTTTTGGAGGCCGACTTCATTCATTTTTGAATGTTAGGGTTTTTTAATCCTTTTGGGCCGACTTGATCCTTTGGATCAATATATATATTTGTAATCATGCTTTGCAATGTAGTAGATTAACTGGGAGATAAAGAAGTATCAGATAGATAGTGCATAGAAGAGAGATCTTTCGACTCAAGGTCCCTGTCAGACCTATTCTACCAGGCCTGTGTTTCAGTATGTTGTAACCCGGTTGGATGTAATTGACTTTTCATTCAATAAAACAATATGTTCTGTATTTGCCTCCATCATATCTATGTGTTTCCGTTGTGTTAACTCTTGCTGACCGGTTTGGACTAATCTCTTCGAGGTCCCTCCTTGTCGATGATTGATTCACTATCCTTGGTAACCACAGACTACCAACACAACACTTATCAGTTGACATCCTTTCCTTTCTAGTGATACACTCTGCTGGTAACCTATCCATCTCATCCACACCAGTCAGACACTAACTTGTGTATGGTGTCACTAGTGATCACACTTCCTTTCCTTACCAGTGTTTAGCAACACAAGGTGATATCCAAGATATCACATCCTGTACTCCTTCATAACAGTGTTTCACATACATCTCTTCTACTGGTAGTCATCCCATACCGGTTGAATCAATGACAACACAATGCCAACAACCTCCCCCTTTGGCATTGATGTCAACTCGTGTAGTATCTGGCATACTACATAATCGTTCTCCCCCTTACTATGATCTATGGATTCTCACACATGTAGTATGTAGTATACTACAAAATCTTTCTCCCCCTTTGACAATAATGGCAAAGGGCACTGTCAGGATATCATTCCTCCTTGTATTTACCAGTCACTAACAGAATTATTTCTCCCCTTTATCTTTATTGGATGCAACTCCTCCTTTGATACCACTTGATATCATGTCACCAATTGTTACATCTTCTGACACCAATTGAGATGGGAAACTTAACCATCAACTGACACCAATTGAGCATGCAAGGCTAATGCTATTTGAACTCAATTTGCAGAAAGAATGATACCAATTGTTGATGTGTCAGTGAATACTACTCACCTGTCGGTCACCCTGCAGTTTGGGAAGTCAACATCCTTATAATTTCAAGCAAGTTGACTCTACATCATGAGCACTTGAACTCCCCTTGATTCATATACCTCAGGTTCTTATCTCCGATCAAGTACAATAATGGGACTCCAATCTCCTCCATATACCGGTTTAGATGTGCATATGAAATCATCTGATGATCCTTCAACTCCATTGTATCCACCACAACTTATGACATGATCTTGGATCTACACAAAGCCAGACAATGTTTTATCATGCCATAAAGTAAACCAGTTAGCCCAAAGATATGCAATCCTACATGATCAACAACCAAGGCCAACATATGTCTTTCAGGTCTTCATCACAACCACTTGAGACATAACTTCACATCCCATGCTACCGGGGCTATTGCAATGATCTCCAACCTCATTGTCTTACATAACTTGCAAGTATTTGTTTGCAACCATGTTGGTAACATCCTGCACATACCGATTAACATCTTATACCAATTATTAACCTTCACTTATTGACACATGCAGTGGTGATCTAACATTGATCTGTAGGTGTGTAGTTAATGCAGCTCCTACACACACCTATCACTTTCTTTTCATCCTTCATATCGGCAACAACATGCTCTTTCATGTTCCCTTCTTCACTGAAGGGGTGAATGATAAATTCAATGTGCTACTCCCCCTAAGATCCTGCATTCTCCTTTAGGCCTTAGGAGATATCACCTATGCAGTGAGTGCACAGTGTTGGTCCATGGTCTCCTTCTTCCATACCTACCTGGTCTCATTTTTCTTCCCGTTTTCAGACTTGGGAGTAGGTCTTTCCTTCTTCTGCTAATGGGTCCTTCCATTTCCTGATTTTCCATCATAGCCAAAAGTAGTTCTATAGTATCACACAACATCCATCCCAACTTTATGTCTGGGGAATCTCTTGACATACGGGTTTGACCTTCTTCTCCTGGTCATGTTGTTGTTGCTAGTAGCCAAAACCGGTGGACCTCTTGCTTCTGCAGGGACATTTCTCCTTTGGTTCCATGCAGGTCTCTGACTTTCATATGATCTCAATCTATTTTTCTACAAAGCATAGTTGTTATGTCATCCTTCCTATGGCTGCAGGTTCCTCTTCCTACACTCAAACATCCTATGGCCAAAACCATTGCAGTTATGTCAAATAACATTTGCATAACCGGGAGAGGGAACATGCATGTATCTACTCCTAGATACATTTTTCTCATGTGCATGTTGTCTATGAGATCCTATATTATTCTTTCTATATCTCTTTTTACATTCCTCTTCCTTATGACCATAAGCATTGCATGCAAAGCAATAACCAATAAAGTATGGCAAGTAACTTACAAATTTGTTCTACCATGCATGGGGAGATCTTCCTGGTTTAGTATCTCCATTTCTACTTCTTTGAGAATGGATCCTTGGTTGTCCATTTTTTCCAGCTCTTCCATCTAGTCTCTTCTTCTCCCACACTTGCTTTTCCCTATGGGTGGTAGCATTTCTTTGTCCTCTGCTAGTAGGAGGTATTCTTTGTTGCTTTCTCATTTTCCTACTTCTGGTAAATCTTTCTTCTCCCATCTTCCCTTTACCTTTCATATCTCCATTGTTTCTCCATGCAACACCATTCTTCATCCTCATCTTGAGCTCATCTTGACATTTCTCAAGTTCTTTCCCAAGGAACTCCATTACAATGTTACAATGAAACTTTGTTACAATGTTTAGGGCACCAACCCAAGGAGCTACAACCCTTGATTTAGGGCACCAACCCAAGGAGCACCAACCCGTGATTTGTTTATGGGCTACAACCCAAAGGATCTACAACTCATTGATCACAATGTAAAATTCAATTACAAAAGTAGTTGTCTTGTTACAAGTGAATCTTGCAATCATTTCATATACCTTACTCTGTCGGTGAGATACCTTCTCTGCTACACCGACTCACTCTTCTGTTGCTTTTCTTATCGATAAACACTGTCGGTTCACCTCTCTTTTTTTCTTCTCTTATTGAATCTCCTCCTCACTATTCAACACTTCACTGGTACTACACTCAGTCGGTTCTATGTCAGCCTACTCTGCAGCTTCTTTCACCTCTACTCTGCCGGTATGAATACTACTGGTTTTTCTCTTCTACCAATTGAACACTTCAACCATGTTCTCCCTCACTCTCACTCTCTTCTCAGGTAATCGTTTGGCACTTGGATGATTTTCTCTTACATGCAAAAGTAATACACTTCTCAACAACATAATATTCTTCCATTCAACAACACATAACAATATCTTTGGCCTTCATAATTATAGCCAGGTTTTCCCACAAAAAGCCTTTTAAAAATCTAGGTGGTTAGGGTTTCCTCACCATCCTCGAGGTAAACCAAATCCAATTAGATCCTGCTCGATCTCATCTCCCTGGTAGCAAATACTTCATCTCTGCCACTATCATGCCTTCCAATACACATTTTCCAAATATAGGAAACATGATCCTTTACCTCGACCTGCATCTGTCAAACCACCATTAATGCCTCTATTGTTTCCTTCTTGAGGTCATCTTACAATCTTATCTTCTTGCTTCGATCCAAACACCAAAAACTCCCTGATTCTTCTTTGTTGTACATTCTTCCTTCAGCCACACACCTCTGACCTGATCCACAAATCACAGGATCCATATTCAATATACACCTGTCAAGATACCTAACTCCACATGGCACTTCACCAACCTTTGTGATCTTTCCACCTTGACTCCATGTGCAATCCACATCAACCAACTGATAACTTGGCTCTTCAAGTTGGTTCAGATAGGATCACTGACCAAACACTCTATCGGTTCCTCTTTCTTTTTGATATACTAACCCTGCCAGTATCTCATATTATACAGGTTCACTCATCATGTTTGCACTTGCTGAACAACCGATGGATCATCCAAACCAGTCTCCAGACATGAATATCCAAAGCGTGCTCATTCCCACAAAGTGGAGAGTCTTCTATATTTGCACCTTGTCCATATTACCAGTAAACATACATACCGGTAAGCACTCTTGATGACACAAGTCATCAACCTTCACTAGACTCCTTCTTCAGTCGGGTCATTCTTCCTCTATCTACATCCGCTTAGCTATGTCTTCTCTCTGATCAGCTCAGACCATATCTTAGCCGGTTTGTCAAATTGACAAACACTTCACTCTTCATCTGTGCTGACATCTCAACTTTCCTTCTCAGTCAGTCCAGTTCACAACCCTATTCTCATGCACTTGAGGCATTCCTTATCTCATAGAAGCATGATGCACACTACGAATACTTGGAGATAAGCTCCACTTACCAGTGGAGTGACACCTTGTCTTCTACATCCTACAATGCACTCATGTGACTTCCTTGTTTGTGCAGCATCTCTTCAAACAGGCACATGTGATTTGGTGTAGGAACATTCTCTGTCAGTCATTGCTTCTCATGATGATTACATATTCATCTAGTGGGAGTCCTTTTGTTCTGCAACCTCACAGCATATCGGTGACCTATTCATTCTTCTCTTTCAGTGTTGATATGATTCAGGTAATATTCCACCTCTTCATCACAAAAAACATCCAAGAACCTTTCCATTCCTAATTGCCCATCATTGGTAACCACAGACTGCCAACACAACACTTATCAGTTGACATCCTTTCCTTTCCGGTGATACACTCTGCTTGTAACCTATCCATCTCATCCACACCAGTCAAGCACTAACTTGTGTACGGTGTCACCAGTGATCACACTTTCTTTCCTTACCCGTGTTCAGTAACACAAGGTGATATCCAAGATATCACATCCTATACTCCTTCATAACAGTGTTGCACATACATCTCTTCAACCGATAGTCATCCCATATCGGTTGACATCAATGACAACACAATGCCAACATGAGTTTCCTTTTTTCTTTAGGATGGGGACCCCCTTTCCCTACTATAAGTTTGCATTGTCCTTTTGTATTCCCTACCAAAGCAATACGAACCCTATTTGGCTTACTTCCCCCAAGATTTCTTTTCCCCTAGAGTACCTTTTAGAAGCTAAGAATTTGTCTGATTTGTGATTCAGCTCACAATAATATCTTCCTCATCAAAGGCCCCCCAATCATTCTCTTCTTCTTCCCAAGTCGAAGCCACCGCATCCTCTTCACAACCTGTCATTTTTTCACTATCCATGTTATCTCGAAGAGTATGTTCCAATTGAGCATCTTCATCTATATTTGACTCCTTTTGAGATCCTTTAACTCCTGCATTCAAATCCTCCATAGCTGCCTCAACTCTATTTATAGCCTCTTACACCAGGTTAGTAGCTTCAATCTAGCTTGCAATCATATCTACACCACTTTCTACCACCCCATGTTCAATCCCTATATTTACTTCATTTACCCTAGTCTCTTGAGCCAACACCGTGGATGGAGAAGCCCTATTATTCAAACTCTATGTCTGCCTCTTCTCATTCTCTTCATCTACAAATTTCACCACTTTACCTTCCAATGAGAAACCCACTAAATTTCCCTTGGGGCCAATCAAACACACCTCCTTTGAAAGTCCATCCTTGTTACTCATAGTAAACCTTTCGAGTTGGTCTTCAACCTCAATCTGTTATAACTAGCATCCTACATTTGTATTTATCTCTAACCATGAAGGCAAAAGGAAATGAGGTTTCCACCCAATACATATTCTTGCATACATACTAAAGTCTTTTTCTCAAAAGATTCATCTGATTTAATATAAAACCCTAGCTTTTTCCCAATCATCTGAAGAGTCTCTTTGTTCCAATACTCCCTTGGGAGATTGTAAAGATGTAGCCAAATGTGTACTTCTTCCAAAGGAGCCTTGATAGGGTTAAAGTTCAGCTCCCAATCTCTAACATACAGACCTCTGCCTCCCATGAAAAATGGTCCATTATTAAGGATCCATCTCTTGTCCTTGCTTTCTTCTGTGGCTATCAAAAAAAATTCGTTAGGCATTGCCTTTATATCTACCTTAAAAGACCAGTTTTCCTCACACCATTTCTTCACTCGACTAAAAGATGGCTAGTCCCCAATCCATTTCATGAAAAAACCCTTTTCCCTTAAGAATGCAACTGAATCATTCCATCTTCTATTGTCCAAAAAATTGATAATTTTTGGGTTTCTGATGGATTAGGTTTTACTTTATTTAATGGCTTCATTCTTGGGATCTTCTTCAATCTCCACTGCTTCTCACGCAACTTCTACCAATCTGATTTTGCTCCTACCTAACTGTTGTTGTAGTTATTGAAGTTTCCTTAATGATCATTTCTGGGCCTCTGAGGATCCTTACTCCATCTGTTGCTTTCCCTTCTAACTGGATATGAAATAGGGGCTTTGTTCTGATCCTCCCAAACACACTTAGGCTTTTACCATGAGCGGAATCCTGGATTTGCATGATACCCAAACCGATTTTTTGGTCAAAAATCTCTAAACTCTCTTAGTTGCAGACCTAACCTCTTGTGTGTCACCATTTCACCTTAATTATTTTATTTTACTTTAGAACTACCTTTTTTTTTTAATTATCACAATGCATTTACTCCTCCTGAACAAAATTGCAAAAATATATGTCAAAGAAAACCTAAATTTATGAGTTGGACAAAACATTACAAGAAATTATTTAAAATCATCATTACACTTTATAATATTATTATTTATATTGTCTTCAATTTTCATACAATATTATTTTATATAACTGGTATATTGAACCTTTTCCTTCATAAATATTATTATACTTATAATTATTATAATTATAATTAATAATAATTATGCTGAGAGGTGGGGTTCACCCCATAGCGCAGTGGTAGAGTTGCGAGCCTCCCCCAGTGGAGGTTGTGTGTTCAAAGCACGGGGTTTGGCCCCTCTTTGTCCCCGTCATCCCCCTCTTGCCACCGGTTTCAATGCACGGGGCTTTCCCTCTCTACCCCTGTCTCGCTGCACTGGTCTATTCACTTGGCTAGAGAGGTTATTCACATTGGTGCACGCCGAGGAGTGAGTGAATGATAAATTTGGAGCATGCTCTTGGTCCCCCCAATGCTTGTTTGTCGATTACTCTTTGTTCGTTGGCTAGGAAATTAACAGTTGTGCTCTCAAGCTGTGTAGGGTGCTTCAAAGAGGATGCCTTGACCCTCGATTTGGAGATGAGGTCCTCCTTGTGATCTCACTGGTTCATAGCTCCAGTCAAAAGCGCTTGATCTAAAAATTAAAAAATATTATGCTGAGAGGTACTAGGCTCACAGACAAATGTAAGATTCTCTATCAATAAAAACAAGTCATTTAAATTAACGTGCATTTGGTCGTCAGCCAATTTGTCAATTAAGAAAGTAGAAATATAGGCATGTTTCTATTAGGAACCATACTGTCAACCAATCTCAGAGAATGGCCCTTTTATGGATAATGAAGTCCACCATTACTATAGGTATCAGTCAACTTGAAATTGAAGGTGATTCTAAAATAATTGTGGAGGCTGTCAGTGGAAGAAGTGCGGTGGGATGGATAGTGGAAGGGATATTGAGGAATGTTAGAATGCACTTAGCTAACCTTGATAGTTTCACTATCTACCATATTTATAGAGAAGGAAATGTGGTTGTTGACCCCATGGTTGCTTTTGGCATGCTGCAAGATGACTTACGGTGTTGGAGGAATGTTCATCTGCTGCTAGTGGCTTCCAAGGAGATCCTTGAGAGGGAAAGTTTCAGTGCTAATAATGTTTAATCTCCTTTTTCTTTGCCTATTTTCCATTAGAAATATGATGATGATTATACATTTTCAAATTTTGAACTTGAAGTCGGAGCCCGACAATTGCTAGATGGACATCCCACGTGGCGGCATATGGCCTAGTCATTATTCCCAAAATAACCCAAGAAGGTTGAATAATGATTTTATTTCCTTGCAGAGTACCGATATCGGAAAAGGTAGAATTTTTTTAATCATTTGGACGAATGGCATTGGTGTTGATGAAGGCAATAGCCCATCTCACCTAATCAATACTAAGTGGATTGAAGGTTCACATGAGAGGAATAGATCTCGAGCTTGGTGAGTTTTTTTAAACATGACTTGCAATAATTACAAAGATTATTGCACTACCTTATTACGGAGTTTGGTGGGTCTAATTCTGGACTCTTCATTTTCTCTGTAGTGGCTCTGCAATTCTAATTCCCCAGTTCTCACTACTACTATTAAGCTAGAGGAAGTGGATATGGGGGGTCACAAACTGTGACTTGAATCGGATAAGATAGATAATTTCAAATCCAAGTCGACATTATGGTTTGTGTGCACAAAAGGAGGGAAAGATAAATTCATGGAGAATATGAAAGGCAATAATGAGAGATTGTCTAAATAGTTTATGGCTTCTTGGGTTGATAGAAGGGTCACTGTGGGTGGTATTTCATTTGAAGTGAATGAGGAGGTTATAGCATAGGCGATGGGAATTTCTATGGAGGGCCAAAAATGGAAAAAGCAGAGCCGTATCTCGGAAACCATTAGTCTGAATCAATTATTCTGCAATGGTGAGAATCTTGTGAAGCAGACCGGTGGGTTCATTCATGAGGAGCTTTCACCGCCACGGGACATCATCATGAAATATTTTACCTTCGAAGGGTGATATGGAGTTTTCTAGTCCTACCATCTCTCATTTCTCAATCATCTTAGAAATGGGAATCTTATTTCTATTATGTTCTTTTTACTACATTCTATGGCCACTAATATCAAATATATTTCTTAAGCGAAGAAATAAATTAAGAATTATACTAATCTCCATCAAGGTCTCATCCTTCTCCTATATAATTTCCACTTGGCTCTTTGCCCTCCCCGCACGATATATGTTCAAAATGTGCCTAAAAGTCAGTCCCTGCCAGTGGCCACTGCTAATCCTGAAAAAAAACCCTACTCTTATGCTTGAACCTGGCCCCTCCAATGTCTACCCTCTACAGGTCTCTACTCTTAACAAGAAAAGAAAAAAACTTGTATGCCACTAGGAGGACTCTAAACCCTTTGAGCTCAGCAAGGTGAAGATTCAGCAAATTGACTTTGATGTAGACATCACTGATGAAGCTAACCACCCCCCCCCCCCCCCCCGTCGCACTATGAGATTGGCATCGAGACCCCTTGAAAAAGAGAACTCCTTGAAGGACCCCTCCTCGTCCCATGACATGAGTGATTCTAAGAATGTGGGAGATGATACCAACCCCCTTGGCAAAGTGGCCCCATCCCATTCCACCTCGGTCCCCCTACCTAAAATCTCTACCCATGTCTCAGAAAGCCTAACAACTCTATGAACCCAATTGTTGACCCCAATTCCCAAGCCAATTCTCCATCCCCTACCCTTAGGATTGATAAAATGGTTATTGTGGAGGAAGTTAGCAATATCAAGGAGGAAGCAAATGACAAGCTGCTGAAAATAGAAAATAAAGTGGATGCCCTAAATGAGAAAATACAGAAAATTGTCAGCAAAGCGGAGATCAATGAAAAAAGGCTCCAAGAGGTCACCAGGTCTGCGCTGAAGGTCATGCAATGCTCTACGACCATCCTTTCTCTATTGCAAGAGAACACCCATAAAGGAAAATGGAAGGAGGAAGAGGACTACAAAGACCTCTTTAAATTTCTCATCAAACAATGGACTAGGATGCTCCTGCCTAAGCTCAGTCATGGCAAAAAGAAATAAGGATGCTTGATAAATTATGGTTTATTAATTTTTTGGATGGCCTTCATGGCCTTAGTTTTTTTAGTTATGATCATAGTTATAAGCTCTGTTGGTTCATCTTTGACTCAATTATCTTTATCTCTGCGTGGCATATTTTACTGTTTAATATGACTATGTTAAACTTTGTTAATATGGTTAGTATGTTTAAGGTTTTTGATAAAGGAAAGTTTTAGGAGGCTGTGACTATGATGTAATTCTGCCAACAGTTGTTCTGTTGTTGTTACTGTGCCTGTATTTGGGCCAGCCCCTAGTTTTGGCTGCTTTCAATATCAAAAACATTTGATTTCATATTAGATTTCAATTTTTTCTAATTTTCACTTCATAAAGAAAAGTTTGGATTTGATTTATTTTTAAATTATGATTTTAATAAATTTAGCTTTAATATTAATGATCATAATATAAATATGAAAAACATTATCATAATTTTATTCTTAATATAGAATTAAGAGAAAAAATAAGCTAATTAAAATTTTAGAATCATTTAAGAATTATAAAATTAAATTAAATTAAATTAAATCAAATAAATTAAATTAAATTAAATTAAATATTTAAATAAAATTGAATGAAATAACCTAAATGAAATTAAATTCAATAACTAAAATATTTTATTAAATAACTTCTTTAGTTTTTTAATTTATAATCTCTTAATTAGAAACAAACAATTGAGATAGACATTGCATGTATTCCTTTACTTAATTTAGGTATTTATTTTATGAAAACTGCAAGTTTCCCTTATTAATATTAGTTATTACTCTTAACTAGAAGAAAAAGTATACAATCTGTAAAGTGGAAAATTGGATCCTAGTGACTCCCCACCTAGGAGAGACAAAGGAAGCCACTAGGATGATTTTCACTTGGGAGGAACTTTACATTCAAAAGAGGGGTTAAATCCACTAGATCCAAATCCAAGAGAGACAAGGATCTGAATACTAAGTGGATTGCAAGTGGTTCATGTGTGATTTACCCTCTTTTGTAAATGAGAAAGTTGACTTGTTGACTATATGGAAAAGAGAGAGGAAATAAGTGAAATGAGCTGCTACCATTTTGGGATCGCATTGTAACTTCGGATCTGAGCTAATTAAACTGATGTGGATCTGCCCTACAAATTTGGAGAAAAGTCGTTGGGACCGTGGCAGGAATGTACATGGTCCACCACAAAATCCGTGAAATGAAAAGGGTTCTTCTGTCTCTACAAATGAAGCCGAAACCTACAATTACAACTACAAACCTGCAACCTACACATAGAAAGAGAAGAAAAAGGGGTTTGTGGATAGGGGTTTGCCTTAGTCAAACCCCGGTTGAGGAATCAACCTAGAAAGAAAGTAATTGCAAATGATTGAATGTAAACAATGGAGATGTATACCTTGTAGATCTGCAACTTGTTGATGATGATTTATTTGCTTCTTGAATGTAATAACAAATGTTGTATGAAATGGCATGTAACATGACAAAACCCTAACACACACACATTCTTGTAAATGAATGTTGTAATGTTGCTCCAATGGATGAATGAAGAAGACTTTAATGCTTGAATGCTTGATAATGACCTTGAAATCTTGTATATTCTCCTTATTCTCTCTATCTCTTATCCTTTGTTATCCGTCTATGTGCTATTTGTTCGTCATTGAATGAGGGTATTTGATTCCCTTTTATACATGCCTCAAGGATTAACTTTCAACCACTGAAGGCTGACAAAAAGGAATAACAAACCCCGAAGATAAGAAGTGCATAGGAGATCATGCAACCCACACTTAGAACCACCCTAGGAGGTGGGGATAGGGGTGCCATGCCACTATCCTAGGGGGACAAGGGTGCCACACCCCTGCCCTGCCCTATTTTGGGGCCCGGATAGGGTCTAAAGCAAATACAAGACATGAAGGAGGAAGGGAGAAGGTTTGGAAATGCAAAAATAGGTCCTGGTTAAGGAAGAAGATGCCATCACCAAGGTGAAGACCCAAAATATGGTTAAAAATGCATGGGTCACAATTTTATGAAACTACATTTAGCCCCCACTTTAGCAGGAGTATGGCTTATGCCACTACTGCCGATAAAGTAGAAGAAAAGAGAGATGAAGATGGGAAATACAGAGAAAAACTACAAGGAGTATAAGACATTGCTAATATTGAGGAGCAAAAAGCCCCCCAATCTTAGGGTCTTAACTCATGCCCACATATGCAAGAGCACACAAAACAAAAAGGCACAAGACATACAAAACAAAGACAAAGTGCAAAAAGACACATGACAAGAACAAGACACAAAATGACAAACTAACTATCCGAAGAGATATCAAGCTCAAATGTCTCAACAACTAATCAGGACACAAAGACCAATGCCATCACATAAACATGAGCGATCACATAAAAGAGAAAAGTTGACATCATCCATGAACTATTAATAGTAAAACTATGAGTTCATGAGAGTAATAAGAGAGAAAACATGAATACACACTTTGGTGATCCATGAGAAGAAAAGCGAAGAAGAAAGAAACCATAAACATCTCACCCCTAAAAATAGATGATCCATGGAGAGAAGGACATGGAAAATCTCTCCCCTAGAGCTTGCCTAGGTGATCCATGTAAAGAGAGAGAGTGAGAACTCCGTTAGTTCCACTCAGCCTCATGCGCATGTGTGCAAGTGAGGTTCGAAGTGACTCATAGGAGTATATTCCTGAGTACGCTGCAACCTGTATAGAATGTATAGACAAGTGTCAAGAAAGGTGTGATATCTCACTCTAAGAGACCATGCTCTAGTTCCAATAATAGTCACCCTGTATAAGAGAAAAGTGGCGCCATCTCACTCTAAGAGACGGTGCTCTGGTTCTGAGAATGACCCATTGTACAAGAGAAAAGTGATGACATCTTTCTCTAAGAGGTTTCCCTCTAGTTCCAAGAATGTATCACAATACAAGAGAAAATTGATGACATCTTTCTCTAATATGTTTCCCTCTGGTTCTAAAAATGTCACACTGTACAAGACAAGAAGAAGTGAAGACATCTTTCTCTAAGAGATCGTGCTCTGGTACCGAGAATGACCCACTATACAAAAAGCGAAGACATGTTGCTCTAAGAGGTTTCCCTCTGGTTCCAATAATGTCCCATTGTTCAATGCATGAGAGAAGTATGGTACAAAGGAGTTGTGTGGGTGCCCCCCCCCCCCACCCTTAAGATGTCAACATAGACTAATGTTGATATCTCAAGGAAAGTAGAACAAGGATACCTACCTTCATCACAAAGAAGATATCCACTATACAACAATATCATAAATCCAAGCAAGAAAGGGAATACTCTTCAAGAAAGGATAAGATAGTTGAAAATAAATTTTTTGTTGTAAGTGTAAAGGTGATCCTTGGAGGAGAAGAGGTCTTTGTTCAAAATACATCTACCCCCAAGAGGAGTTGTCTTTAGAAAATTATATTATCATCTATAACAAGAAACAGAAACAACAAGAATGCAATCCTTCCTCCTATTTCTAGGTGAAAGGGATTCTTGATGAGGGATGACTCACTTTTAACCCCGAGAGGGATGGTTGGATTTATCATAGATGTACATTACCAAGTGTAAAAGAGGTCATAGTCACGGATTAACACTTCTTGTATAAGAGAGATTCCTTAAGCCAATAACCAACAATTCTGCACAAGGAATAACATCAAGTAATAGAACTCACACCATCCACTTAATAGAGAAAAGTGGATCCCTAGAGAAAGAGAGAGGGAAGGATCATTTCCCCCCAAGCTAATGGGACAATGAGAAGAGCTTACACAATCTACTAGAGAGAGATTAAACATAAGAAAATGTGCAATGAACTTACATGACCACATCAAAGAAAAGACATTAGTAAATGTAAAATACGCATCCCAAGAAATGATAATCTTTGAAAGGAAGAGAGACAAAGCATCATATAGTCCTCAAGGGGGATTAGTCAGAAAATCATACCATTCTAAGAAATGATAATCACATATGAACAATGCAGCCCCTAAAGGAAAATTATGAAAGGGAAAGGAGGGAACATATTTGCCCCCCAAGTGAGGAGAACAAGGAGAAATATTACACATTTTCTAATGGTTATTAGTTTCAAGTGATATGTCATCCTAGTGGAACAAATCCTCTCAAGGAAAGAATACATACCTCCCAAGAGATCATTCCTTGCTAAGGGGCATATCATACTTGTGAATAATCAAAACCATAGAAGAGGTAAGATTTCCAAGAGAATGAAGGAAAGAGAAGAAGTGCAGTACTCATGAAAGATGCCCCTCTCAAGCAAAGACGAAAATCAAAGAACAATTATATGCTCACATAATAATAACCCTAAGCAAGAAAAGAGATCTAATAATGAATAATGCACAAAGATAGAGATGAATGTATAGAAAGAAGAAGAAAAATGGACTTCATGTTGTTGCCCCAAAGTATGCTAAAGTAACACAATACCACCACTAATGATAAAGAGCCCCCAATTAAGTTGGCCAGTTATGTAATAGGGTGAAGAGAAACATGAAGGGAAAAGAAGTGCTAAGGCACGATATTTTTACCAAGAAATATAGATAGATCCTCTGTGAGACAAATGTGTGCAAGATCATATTGTAGTTGAACAAATTTATTAAATGCATAACATTTTCCAATAGAATGTGAATATAAATAATGAAAAATGCAATATTCAATACCTTTCACTTGCTTAAGATTTTTGTTTTTATTTTGAGGAGGAAAGGAAATGTTCTTGTCATATTTCAATCTCCAATAGATTCTTGCAGCTAATCTGTCAGGATGGTAAATATCATCTTCCCATGAAGAAGAAGGTTTATTAGAAGAAGGAGTTTCATGATCCACAATTCTAACTTTGCCACTTTCTATGCTACCTTGAATAGATTTTTGAAAATAAAGGCAATCATCAACATTATGGTCATGGGTTTGATGAAATGAAAAAAAAGAACACTTTGAAGAAGAAGCATTCTTGCGAGCTCTCTTGATTTGTTGTTTTTGAAGGTAATCCTTAAAGTTTTGAAGTCTAAGGAATTCGTCCATAAAAAGAGCGGTACCACTTCCTAGGCCTCTTGTAGTAGTTTGCGTAGGAGGATTTATAGGGACATGAATTCCATGCTCAAATTTCCTAATTCCTTGTCCTTAAAAACCTTGTTTTGTGATTATATGAAAGCCACGACTATAAGAATGTTGCAATTGACTATATGGAGGAAAAAGATCATGAATTTCTTTGAAATATGATGTATAAGTAGGCATAAAATGATTTGTAGATGAAGGAGGAGTATCATTTGGAATGAGAATCTCTTTACCTTTATCAAGCTTATCCTTTTTGGAAGATTGGGTAGGAATATCCTCATCATTTAAAAGCTTGTTTTTAGTGATTTCTATGCAAGGAGAAAGGTCATGAATAAAGCGCATGACATCTTCCTCTCTACATAAACTTTGATGTTGAAGATAGGTCTTAGGAGAATAAGGAGAATCCAAAGATGTAAGAATGTTTATGTTTTCTTATTGTCCCCCTTGCTCAAGCGTATGTGTAGAAGAAGAAGATGGATCCAAATTACTTTCCAATGCTTTCTCTCTTATAGAAAGATCATTGGGTAAATCATTAGATCTTATTTCTTTCACACAATATACCCTAGGAGAGGTACAAATATTAGGATCTCTGGGTTTATTATCTACAAAATCTTTAAAGAGATTAACATAGGAAATGCATTTTATTAACAACATCACCATAATGCAACATAAATGATACATGAAATCTTTGAGATCTAATAATTTGGAAATCCTAACAACACGATATGACCAAGTGCTATGAAGAAAGAGAAGCAATAGGAAATGGAAGAAACTCTTCTCCGACACATGATAAATATATGCAAAAATTAATGTAATCATGTGCGAAAGAGCAACTAAATCCAATTTATTAATTGCCATTAAAAGTCTCTTAAGTGAAATCAAAATTTGTTGGAAGTAGATCTAAAATTAGGACCTTTTTATGAAAATTAATTTTACGATGTGAATTTGATGAAATTTCAATTTGTGTTTGACCGTAGAGAGTGTTAAAATTGATAAATTACACTGATTTTCTGGATCTAAGCAGAAAAATACAGTTAATTCCATCTCTCAGAATTTCAAGGAAAAAGTCGAGGACCGTGACGGGAACGCGCACGGTCCAACCAAATTTTTTCAAAAATTTTAGGGATGATAGATATTATTATTTTAATGCGGAATCCAAAAAAAAAAGCCGATTTGGAGATGTCTAGATCAGTCAAACTTGCAGTCAAAGGTCGAAAATAGAAGAATCTTAAAAAATAGGGTTTTATGATTTAACCACTAAATTTTTAGAATATAGAAACAAATTTGAATTGTAATTTTCAAATAGAAATCAAAACTAAAATAAGCAATTAAAATTTTACACCTCACAAGCTTAATTTTCTCAAAATGAAAGATTAGGGTTTTTTATGCAATTAACATTTAAAATTTATAAATAGATCAAACTTCAAAATTCAAATTGCAATTAATCAGATCTAAGAATAAGAAATCATAATTAATGTGTAAGATGTTGGGCTCACCAAAATGTAAAGTGGAAAATTGGATCCTAGTGACTCCCCACCTAGGAGAGAGAAAGGAAGCCACTAGGATGATTTTCACTTGAGAGGAACTTTACATTCAAAAGAGGGATTGAATCCACTAGATCCAAATCCAAGAGAGACAAGGATCTAAATACTAAGTGGATTGCAAGTGGTTGATGTGTGATTTACCCTCTTTTGTAAATGAGAAAGTTGACTTGTTGACTATATGGAAAAGAGAGAGGAAATGAGTGAAATGAGGTGCTACTAGTTCAGGATTGTGTTGTAACTTTGGATCTGAGCTAATTAAACTGACACGGATCTGCCCTACAAATTTGGAGAAAAATTCATCGGTACCATGGTGGGAATGTACATGGTCCACCACAAAATCTGTGAAACAAAAAGGGTTCTTCTATCTCTGCAAATGAAGCCCAAACTTGCATTTACAGTTGCGCACCTGGAACCTGTAAGGAAAGCACAGTGTGGAAACACCTTCCTAATGTCAATTAGCAGGGAAAATCATACAAGAATGTAGTTTAAAATTTTTACAGAACATTAAGAATAACATAGACAAAAGCAAATAGAATCAACATGGAGACAGAACAACAAGAATTACGTGGGAAAACCCTTTCGGGAAAAAACCCACCACCAACAGTTGAACACTTTATTTTCAGTAAATAAATTTATAACAAAGTTTCATTTTGCAACTACAAGTATTCATTCTCATATTCTCACAAACTGGACACTCCAATCGGCTCACAAAATCAGTTACGGCATATCAATAGAATAACTCTCTATCTTCAAGTTTGCTCTTGGCTTCAAATATATTTTCCATGTCGATCGTTCAACTGTCAGTTTGCACCAAACGGTTAGATATCTAACTGTTTGCATTCGTCTGCATTCGTGAGAAAACAATAATCCCACATTCAACAGGAAGTTGGGTCAGTTTGTATTCATATACACTAACAAGACCATCTTCAGTGTCCAAGTGTTCACCTTTTGGACTTCGGTTGGAGCGCACACCCGTAGTCGGTCTCTACTCCATCGGCCATTGGAAAGACCACAAATGTGTTGCTCTGATCTCTCAATGAACTAGTAGATGACTCCACTAATGTGGCTCCAAACAAGTCGGCTCCATCGGCTCATCGAGATAGCCTTCAATAGGTAGACCCCATCTCTCGATGATACCACAGCGACTCTGTCGGGCCATCGACATAACCCAACAATGTCATCTCGATCTTCGATGATACTCCGATCACTGAAGGCAACTCCATCGATCATCGATGTAGCTTCCATCTTGTCAACCCGATCGTCAATATCAACTCGATCGCCAAAGGCGGCCTCATTGGGTCATCGGCAAGACAATCAAACTAGCTACCCCAATCTCTGATAACACCAAAGTCAACCAAAGTGGATCCATCGGGTAATCATCATAGCATTCAACAAGCTCCTCTGATAGCCGATGACATCCCAATCGTCGAAGGTGACTTCATCGAGTCGTCAGTGTAACACTAACCAAGCTCACCCGAAAGTTGATCAACAAGAAGGAGGTTCCATCGACCCATCGGTTTAACATGAACATTGATTCTCTAAAAACTCGATGAAGAAGGATACATCAGCAAGAGTCACACCAATAGAAAAAGCCTATATGTTCTCTAGCTATTCCATTGGGGTAGGTTACTCCAATCAATCTGAACACAAGTCAAGTTAATTCGAGGCACATTTCCAACAAACTCCCACTTGACGAGGAATTCACTGGACCAATTACAATTGCAGATGCAACTGAGAATCATGGGTATCAAGACCCATAGAATTAGAACACCACCTGAACTTGTGAGTGCTCACTAGTTTTTTCAAGGCATCTGCAACATTTTCTAGAGTATCTACCTTGTTAAGATAAAATTTTCCATCTTCCACCATGTCACAAACAAAGTGATACTGAACATCAATATGCTTCATTCTGACATGGAAAGTAGGGTTCTTTGCTAGACATATAGCACTCTGACTGTCACTCCAAATTTCAATCTTCCCTGCATCAAAACCAATATCTTTACTCAAACTCCTAAGCCAAACAACTTCTTTACAAGAATGTGTGGATGTCATGTATTCTACCTCTGTAGTGGACAAAGTGACTACAGACTGTCGCTTGCTCATCCAACTTACTGCTCCACCATTCAAAACAAAAATATATCCACTGGTGGATCTTCTGCTGTCAATGTCCCCTACCCAATCAGAATCCACATAACCACAAATGTTGAGAGTTCTCTTTGAATCATTCAGATTACCATGATAGCACAAAGAAAAATCTGGAATTTCCTTCAAATATCAAAACACCCTCTTTACAGCATCCCAATGTGGCCTTCTTGGATTCGACATAAATCTGCTTAATACTCCCACTGTTTGGGCAATGTCTGGTCTTGTACATACCATAGCATACATCAAGCTACCAATAGCACTTGCATAAGGTATACTCTTCATGTCATCTATCTCTTCTGGAGATTTTGGACTGTCATACACAGACAGTTTGGTTCCCTGCAAAATAGGAACAACCTGTGATTTACAGTCAGACACATGAAACCTATCAAGAACATTGGTTATATACTTTCTTTGACTGAGCCAAATTTTCCTCTTAGATCTATCCCTTTTGATCTCCATTCCCAGAATGTACTTTGTTGCTCCTAAGTCTGTTTCAAATTTCATAGATAACTGAGATTTTAAATCTGAGATCATACCTTTTGTATTTCATATGAACAACATGTCGTCTACATACAAAGCTATGATAAGAATCCTATCACCTTCTTTATACACCTAAAAATTGGCTATGAGTAATTAAATAAATATTTTATATTTATTTAATAATTAATCTTCTATTAAATAGTTAATTTGAAAACATTAATTTATTTAATTCATTTTCACATCTTTCTATTAATTAATATTTTATTAATTAATTCATCTATCTTATTCCTCTAATTAATTAAATATCTAATATTTAATTATCCTATTCTTCTAATTAATTAAATATCTAATATTTAATTATTCCTCTAACCAAGTTAATTAAATATCTAATATTTAATTATATTCTCCAATCAATTAAATATCCAATATTTAATAGTTATTCTCCTATCCTATAGTCTCAAATATTAAATAATTCTCAAAATTATTTAATCCCTTTTCCAACTCACCCTCCATCTCCACTTCATCTTCCCTTTGCCAACTCATCCATAATGTGGCTAAGTAAATTAATATTTCTTAAATATTAATTCATGATTTATCTCCAACCTCCAAACTTAATGAATATTGTGTACGTACACATATTTTATAACCATTTCCTATATTCTCTCCAACACCCTCTACATCTTAGGAAGGACTTGAGTCCACTTGTCCTACCATGCCTAAATTTCCTCCAACCATCCCTATATTCTTTCAATTAGCAAACCAGTCAAGGTGAGATGAGTGACACTTGTCTTCTCCTTCCCCCTTTCTCTCAACCTTCATCTTTGCTCACAACCATTCAAATATACAGATCTGATCATGACCATTGATCTGAGCCACATCATCTAATCCTCTCAAGATCTATAAAATCAAGAGCTTCAGTTGAGAGAGTTAAGTCTTCAAAATTAGTTTTTCAATCAATCATATGCATCTGTGAGTTTTTTAAGGAAATAGCAATAGCAATTATCATATAATATCATTTAGCATAATCATTTTAGCATAATCATGTAGCATTTGCATATCATAGTATCAGTTAACTACAAGTTATCAATCCATTCTTCATATGCCATCTTGGAAGCCAACAGTGCATTGTCTGAGAGCACACCATCTGCAACCAGGAACAGTGGAGTTAGGACACAATGAGACATAAGCCATGAAGGTAAAATAATGTTTTATTTTAGTATGTATTTTATGTAGTTTCATTGGTGGATTTTGGATTTCCTGTATGCATTTCCATTGTATTTTGTGAAACTAACTTATTATAGGTAACATTCTGAGGATGAAATTCAAGCTCACACATTTTGGTGCCCACCATGGGGCTGGACCTCGCATATACCTTTAAAAATCTTGAAAAAAAAAATCAACGCATTTGTAATGCAGATTCACACATGTGTGAATTCTGACAGTGCTTTTGTTTCACAGGTTAGTGCATTTGCATTATAGGTTAGTGCATATGTCATGTAGGTTAGCGCTTTTGTTTGGAAAACTACACATTTGCATCATAGGTTAGCACATATGTCATGTAGGTTAGTGCTTTTGTATGAAAAATTGTGCATTCACATCACAGGTTCGCGCATTTGCATCATAGGTTAGCACATATGTCGAAGAAATCGCACTTTTGTATCCACAGAGCAATGTTGTTGTGGTCTAAGTTAGTGCTTTTGTTCTGGAGGTTAGCGCTTTTGAACAGAAAGATAGCGCATATGTTAGGTTAGTGCTTCTGTTTATAAACTGACAAAATTTTCTTGCAGGTCCGAATGTCTAAAAAAATTAGATTTTTCATATTACTAACATGTGTGTGCAGGATGGCATTTAAGGCAAATTTTATGCATTTCCTCATCTAGTTAATTAGAAGTCTTCATTTGGGAAGTAATATACCATATCTTGTTCATCTAGTTTAACTAAGAGGATGAATTGACAACATGCAACTTGCATTTTTTTGATATTTTCTCTAAAAATAGTTGCACATAGATTTTTAAAAGGGCTAAAATGAACACCATTCTTGTTGGAGCAACATCTCCAAATAGGACCTAGCCAACAATTGCTTTGAAAAGGTTAAAAAGAACACTTGTATTTCGTGTCTCAAAAGTGGTAGGTATATGCTCTCCCCTTAATTGGGTGACCAAAAATCCAAACCCACTCTTTTACGCTTTCTTTATTTTCAAGCAATTAGATCCTTTAGAGGGCCTACCTTCCCGAGCTGCCTTGAGGGGGCCAGTGAGAGGGGAACGACCTAAAGTGGAAATGGGCTAATACCAAGTCCTTCCAATCCGCTATAAATAAATCATGTTTGTGATGAAAGTCTCAACAACATGTGTTGATAAGTTCATACCGACACTATGCTTCCCCATAAACCCTATGGAGCGTAACCTCTATAGGCTGGGAACCTTCTGTATTTACAGAGCTGAAAGTGTTGCATGTATGGCATGGCTGAAAGCCTTTACTAAAAACCACTTGTACTAGTTGCCAAAATCCTTCTAGTTGTTGGCGCAGGAGGTCGGACCTCTGAAGCGGCTCACACACATACGATTCCTAGTAGAGATATAACATTTTCCATGAGGATTTTTCATGGAAACTGGTTCTTGGCTGCCCCGAAGAAGTGAGTGTCGAGGGTGGAGCCAGTGGGGTCAAGCATCTAAATATCCACTTTGAATAGCGTAGCCTCGGGGGAAACTCCATGTGAGATTCAACAACTATTGTCTTAGCCTGCCATAGGGATTGTACTTGCTTATGCATTTTATTTATTAAACATTGTGTCTTCTATGTCTATACCATGTTCCAAATGGTCAAAAATTGAAGAAAATTATCACCTATAAGTGAAAAAAAAAAATCCAACCAATTGCTGAAAAATTTTGGTCAAAAGAGTAATAGAAAAACTTTCCAACACTTGAAACACCAGATCAAAATCAAAATGTCAAAACATCAATATCAAAATAATTCTTGAAGTAGGTTTGTCTCTAAATCATCATGTATTTTTCAAAACTAGCTCAAACAACTAGGTTGCTAATCCAACAGGTTATACTCAAAAGGTTTTATAAACATCAACATTTAACAAGCTATTGATTCAACCATCTTAAGTGCAAAAATCAAGATCTTTGTCAAGATCCTCATCAGGATAATCAAATCCTCTATCACAAAGCTTGATCAAATCTATACTAGGTTCCTAATCTTGGATATATCTTTCCTATTTCAAACCTAGGTTATATCAAAAACCAAAATTGCACCAACATTGGAATCAAACAAACATGTGCATTGTCAAATGCTTATATGACTTTTAAGTATCACCTTAAGAAAAGAAAACCCAGTTACAAAGATACTAAGAAAATAATAAGATTCTTGTATATCAATCGCAAGATCTTATTGAAACATAGGACATTCCTACACCGTTTTTGTCACTACTTACGTGGCTACGATACAGAATTTGATGGTGAAACTCTACAAAGACGTGCCTTTCAACAAAGAGATGCTTTATCCCAATGAACAAACAATAGTGGTAAGCTCAACAAATCATATCTTCCTAAATCAATAATCACCTATTGACTTTATCCTTTGGGGAATTTCAACAACATTGAAATAAACACATGTCGGTTTGGACTAGAGCCCAATACGAACAACTTAGAAAACAAAAAATGGAGAAAGAAGATATTCCCATATTCCACACTCTTGGATTTACCGTTGTTGATGAAGAAGCAGTCAATAGCACCATTAGAGATCTAGAGAAAGATTTCAAATTTGATAGGCTAATAGAAAAATTGTTGGCAAAACAAAAAGAAAAATATCTCTTGATGTTGGCAAAATCTGGAGCTAAACTACCACAAGACTTTAACATGGAAAGCTTGAAACAAGATGCAGAGATAAGTAACACCCAAAACACAGATGAGAAAAATAATGAAGATGTGAACAAAGAAAGTAACAGAGAAACAAGGAAAGAAAGGGATGATAAAAGAAAAGAGTGTAGTGACAAAAAGACTCATGAAGAAACAAGGAGAGACTATGTAGATAATCCCTTATCAAACCTTACTCAACAAATACAAACTCTACAACAACAAATACAAGACATGAAAAATGGGACAAGCTCCAAGAAATATTTGTTACAAGATATATGCCCATATCCTTTTGACAAAAATCTGAATATGATACCATTTCTGCAACAGTGCGAGATTCCTAAATATGACAAATACGATGGAAAATCTGATCCTCAAGATCACATTAGGGAGTTTTGTACTATGAGCATGGAATTTTCTCATGGTTTTTCATGGGAGTTTAAATTCACAATCAATGGAGTGGTTTTCAAGATTACCATCCAGAATCAAATCCTTTGAAGAACTTGTCAATAGATTTATTTCACAATATTCCTACAATATAAGGAATGAAATAACAATGTTGGATCTCTGCAATGTTAAACAAAATAATGGTGAATCCCTTATGATTTTCTTACAACGATGGAAATGCATGTTTAATAGGTATCCCCGAGATGTACCTAATCAAGAAAAAATGGACATATTCATTGAAAATCTTATCAGTAAAATGAGTTATCGACTAAGGATGCAATGTCCTTCCTCTTTTTCCAAAATGATCAAGAATGGACTAAAAATAGAGAATGCAATGGTAAAGAAAGGATAACTAAAACTTTACAATAATTCATACAACAACAACAACAGCAATGACAAACCCAAGTTTCGGTCAAAGAATAGGAATGTTAGCAATGAAGGGAATGATGATAATAGTAACACAAAATAACAACAACCAATTTTCAATCTATCAAGTCAAAACTTAAGCAATAACAATCCAGAAAACAACAAAGCTAAGTCCTTTTTCTCCAATCCTCGAAGAAATTTCACAAACATTGGAGAATCTTTAGAATCAGCTCTAAAAACTTTACTTTCTAATAAATTGATTGTTTTGCCAGAAACAAGAAATTATGAACCACCAGTCAAGCCCAATTGGTGGAATGACAATCATTTTTGCAACTATCATCAGAATAAAGGACACCTAACAAATGATTGTCAGAGATTGAAACACCTTATTCAAGATCTAATCGATAATGGAACCATAATAGTGGATAGTCATAAAACAAATGAATCGCATTTGGCTTTCAAAACTCCACTCCCAAATTATGACAAAGGCGAATCGTCCCAATTAAAAGATGACAAAGGAAAAACCAAGGTGAATTACACTTATACATACGATGATGTGGTAAATGTAATCATTGTTAACGAAAATTCATTTTCAGAGCCAATCAATGTTATCACGAGAAGCAAAGCAAAGGTTACTTTTCTATGTATAGCAAAAGATCCAACATCCGATCCAAAACAATACAATTTAGTAGAGCAATTACAACGAATACCCGCTCAAATATCAATTCTGGAACTTCTCAAAATTTCACCTATGCATAAGGAAATTATGGAGAAAGCTTTAGTGGAAACAACAGTTTCAAAAGATTTGGATGTAGATCAGTTCCAAAATATGGTAGGACACCTCATAGCTCCTCATTGCTTATCATTTTCTGAAAATGATGTTGCGTCCTTACAACATCCTCACAATTCTCCTTACATGTTGAGATCTCCATAAATAAAACTCATGTCAAACACGTGCTCATAGATGGAGGAGCTCGATTAAACATTTGTGCATTAAATTTGATAAAAGATTTGGGATATTCAAAGAATGCAGTAGACCCGAAAAGGAAAATAACCATCAAAGCTTATGATGAAGCAGAACGTTCTTCTAAAGGAACTGTTGTGCTACCAATAAGGATAGGACCTGTGGAAAAAGATACATTATGTCAGGTTTTATATTTGAACCTCTCCTACAATATTCTTCTAGGAAAACCATGGATTCACAAGATGCAAGTAGTTCCTTCTACATACCATCAATGTATAAAATTTCCTCGTGAAGGAAAAGAAATCACTATAATTGTAGATTCAAGTCAATATTGCAATAATTTGAAGCCAACACAAGATACAAGAGTTCCACATAATAGAGAATTAGTATATCCTACCAAATAAATTCAAGCAAAGCTATGGGAAAGTTTTGTAGAAAAGCTCAAATTAAATGATGAAGGAATGGGAAAATATTCTTTGCAAAATTTTCCACTTTCCCCCAAGTCATATGGAAAGCCTACAAATATTCAATCAAAGACATCAGGAAAATCAAAACATATGTTTAAAGGAACCTTTGTTAGTGCTGGAACCCTTGAAGAGGAAAATGAAGACAAAGACATTCTTGGTTGGTTATACAAAGATGAAGATAAAACTATAGCAACAACAACAGAAGTCAATATTCCCATAAAACAATATGGCAAAGGATATGAAATCATGCAAAAGATGGGATATGAAGGAAAAGGACTAATTGGTAAGCAACATCAAGGTATTTCAGAATCTATTTGTCCACACTCACAATCCACAGAAGATAAATCCGGGAAAGGATATATGAAGTCTAATCAAAAGCAACATAATCATCAGCAAAAAAAATGGAGAAAGAAATCAATTTCTAAAGAAGAAAATTGGCAAGAAAAGTTGCATCAAGCGGCCGAAACAGTAGCCAATAAGAAAAAGAAGCAAGAAGAACATGAAAAGAAAGAAGAAGAGACTACTATCAAAGGTGAAGACAAATCTTGTCAACAAGTTCTGAAAATAAAACAAAGGCAAAATCCGAAAAAGATATTCTAGAAGCAGTAAAAATAGAAATGGTAGAAATCAAGGAAATTTTTGCACCACATGACATCCCAGTATGGTATAGTGGAGTAATCTTAGATCAAGATTAAGAGATAGATTCCAATGAATATGAATGGAGTCTAGATGTCTTATCCACTACATCAAGTAAAGAACATAATGAAGATCAAGCAGTTATCACAAAAGAAGACTTGTTTATTGCAAAACAAAAGATGAAGTTAGAAAGAAGACAAGAGGAACTCAGAATTCAGAGAAAAGCAGCGTATGCAAAAAGAAAAGGGGATGACAAAGACAGAGAAACAATGCCACAAGAAGTGCAAATAAAGACCAGATATGCAAGAACCATAGAAGAACTAAGGGATAGTCAAGTTGGATTGGCTATTAGTCCAGAAGAAGTTAAGTTTGAAAGGAGACAAAATCTATTAAAAGAATCTACTTCATCATGTGAACAAATATGTCAACTTCTAAATGCGAATGAGGTCAATCAAGAAGGAATTTGCAGTATCAAAGATGTGCATGTGGATATAATCCATTCGTTTAAGGGACAAACGTCAGTTAAAAGACCACTTGAGTGTGAACTACAAAATGCTAATATTAATCTTGTTAAGACTAATTCGGAAACACTTGAGAAAGACAATTCTCAAAAACATTTAATCTATGACAATACCTATTCTATGCCAAGCTATGATCACTATGTCATGAACATTGAAAAACCTAATGATGACAGTAATTATGATTTACCCCTGTTGCATCCTGAACTAATTGATTGGGATAATTTAGACAACCCCGAACTAAATGTCTTTTCCAATGATCATGACTTAGTTGTGTACCTTAAGATTGTTGAATCTATCCATCCTAAGATATCTTCCATTGTAGAATCAAGTGATGTTTCTCATAGTCAGGAGAATGACAAACTTTCCAGTCACAAAAGCAAAATAAAACAAGGAAAGAGACCTATTATTGAAAACCATTTCATGGCAACATTAGATCAATAAAAAGAGAAAACAAAGGGCATATCTGATGGTGAAAACCTCCTAGAGGCACCAAAAGATGGAAAGTTTGACATTTTTCCTACATATTTTCAAGAGACATCTACTATCCTGATAGAACCAACAGAAGCAGTAAACATTGATACATCAAAAGATCCTAAAATACTTCATTTTGATGCCTCATTATTAGAAAGAGAGAGGAAAGAGTACATGGAATTCTTTCAGCAAAGACAAATAAATTTTGTTTGGTCTTATGCAGATATGCCAGGACTTAACCCAGATCTTATCATGCATCATCTTAATGTGGATTTAAAAGCAAAATATGTTAAGCAGAAGCTAAGAAAGATGCATCCGCATATTGCTCTCCTTGTCAAAATCAAGCTCAAGAAACTATTAGTAATGGGTTTCATAAGACCAGTTGCTTATCCAAAATGGGTCTCAAGTATCGTACCAGTATCAAAACCAGATAAGAGCATAAGAGTCTGCACAAATTTCAAAGATCTAAATAAAGCATGTCCAAAAGATGATTTCCCATTACCAAACATTGATATCATAGTGGACTTATCAGTAGGTCATGAGATGTTTTCATTAATGGATGGCTTCTTAGGATATAATCAAATAAGAATCACACCTGAAGATCAAGAGAAGACAGCTTTCACCTGTGCATGGGGAACATACTATTGGAATGTTATGCCATTTGGGCTTAAGAATGTAGGAGCGACTTATCAAAGGGCTATGACGACAATTTTTCATGACATGATGCATACATTCATGGAAGATTATGTCGATGACATACTTGCAAAATCTCACACAAGAAAAGAACATTTGAAAATTTTAAGCAAAAAATTTGACAGGCTGGAAAGATATCAATTGAGATTAAATCCAAAGAAATGTGCATTTGGAGTAACCTCTAGAAAACTCTTGGGATACATTATATCAGCTCGTGGCATTGAAGTAGATCCTGGAAAAGTTAAAGCTATCATGGAGGTGGAGTCACCTAAAAACATAAGTGAATTGCAATCTTTACAAGGAAGGTTGCAATCAATCAGGAGATTTGTTTCTCAATTGGCCAATAGATGTCTTCCATTTACCCATATTTTACATAAAAATGTTCCATTCAAATGGGATACAAAATGTGAAGAAGCTTTCTTGCAAATAAAAGAATATCTTATGAGTCCTCCAGTACTGATATCACCAACCAAAGGGAAACCATTGTTACTCTATATCTCAGCAACAAGTGTATCATTATGCACTCTCCTAGCTCAACATGATGATGAAGGAAAAGAAAGAGCAATTTATTATATCAGCAGAACACTTGTTTGCTATGAATTAAATTATTCCTCAATTGAAAAGATATCTCTAGTAGTTGTATTTGCAACCTAGAAGCTACGACATTATATGTTGATTCATTCTGTAAAACTAATAGCGAAGATAGATCCTCTCAAATATCTATTGAGAAAGTCAACATTGATAGGGAGACTATCCAAATGGGTTATGATACTGAGTGAATTTGACATAGAATATATTAACCGGAAAACTATCAAGGGACAAGTCATCGTTGATCAATTAGTTGATGCACCTCTACACAATAACATGTCTTTGCACATCGAATATCCTGATGCAGATATCTTGACAGTAAGTACAAACTTTTGGGAATTGTACTTTGATGGTTCTTATACCCAATATGGTTCAGGCACAAGAATCTTTTTCATCACACTTTGAGGACACACAATTCTGAAATCCTATAGACTACGATTTCCATGCACCAATAATACTGCAGAGTATGAAGCATTGGCTAGAGGGCTTAAAATGGCCATTGAATGGAATGTCAAAGAACTACATGTCTATGGTGATTCACAACTTGTAATAAATCAAAGAAATGATGAATATCAAATAAAGGATGATAAGCTTATGCCATACAAACAGCTAGTGGAGGAATTTAAAGGACACTTTAAAGAAATCACATTCACTCAGATTCCCAGAAATGAGAATAAAGCAATAGATGCGATGGCTACAATAGCATCTCTCTTGCAAAATAAAGAGAATCAACAGCATTACGAATTTCTCGTGGAAGATATCTTAACCCCTACCATCCAATCCCAACATACCTATCGAATTTGCCACATATCAGGAACTAGTGAATCCTTATACGGTCAAACCTACCAATATTTGAAAGATCATATCCTTCCTCTGGAATTATCTCGTAATCAACGAAGAAACTTTATCCATCAGTCCTCTCGCTATACCATTATTGTTGATATCCTATATAGGCATGGTCTAGATGGTACATTGTTGAGATGTCTTGAAAAAGATGAATCTGAGAGAGTTCTTAATGACATTCATGCGGGTATTTGCGGTACACACTCAAGTGGTTTAACACTGGCTAAGAAACTTATTCGTATGGGTTACTTTTGGCCTACTATGGAAAGAGATTCATTCACCTATTCTAGAAAATGTAAACAATGTCAGATCCATGGAAATCTAATTCATGCACCAGCACAAGAGTTATATCCTATGACGGGATCATGGCCATTTTCATAGTGGGGCCTTGATTTGGCAGGAAAGATCAATCCCTCATCTTCTAATGGACATAAGTTCATTCTGATAGCTACTAAATATTTTACTAAGTGGATTGAAGCAATGCCTTTAAAAACAGTGATAGGAAAACAAATATCATCATTCATCTTGAATTATAAAAACTGTCGCTATGGCGTTCCTATGACCATTATCACTGATAATGGAAGACCATTCAAAAATCAAGATGTGAAAGAGCTATGTGAACAGTTTCATATACAACATAGGTTCTCTACTCCATATTATCCACAAGGTAATGGTCAAGCTGAGGCATCAAACAAAACTATCTTGAAAATCTTGAAGAAAACAGTAAATGGAGTTGGAAAAGACTAGCACATTCAGCTAAATCCTGCTCTTTGGGCATATCGAACTAGCATCCGCACTCCAACAGGGGAAACTCCATATTGTTTGGTCTATGGATCCGAAGCTATATTACCTATAGAATTAGAGATAACTTCTCTATGTGTATCCTTGCACGGTCTTATACCAGAAGAATAACAATGAGTTTCTCAACTCCAGGAACTAGAATTGATCCAAGAACGTCGCCAAAATGCAACAGAACATTTGAAGGTATACCAACAAAGAATGGCAAGAAGCTATAACCACAGAGTCAAGCCACGTATTTTCTATATTGGAGATATAGTTCTAAGGGAGAATCCAAGAAATCAGCAAGACCGAGAAAAGAAGGGAAAATTTGAACCAAATTGGCTAGGACCTTTTGTCATAGTAGCAGCATATGGATTAGGAGCATACAAGTTATCCACCCCTGAGGGTGATTGGTTTGATGAACCTATCAATTCTATCCATCTCAAGAAATTCTATGCTTGAGATATAGTCCTGAAAAAATCAATAAAAAAGTATATAAAATCCACAAAATGCAATAAATTTAGATGGTGAAAACCTAGTAAAAAGGCGCTATCTAAGAAGTAAGTTCCTCCATCCATGAGATTTCTTTGCGCATCTATCCACTCCATCCTATCGCATCTATCACTTCCATATATCTTAACTTATCCATTCCATCTTTCGCATCCATTGCTCTGAACCATTAGCAAGAAATATGCAGCTTCCCAACAGTTATCAATCTTTGGCATTCTTGTCGTAGTCACTGTCTTAGATTTTATCAGCATCAACCAATCTGCATTTGTATCTCGCCATGGTTTGGATCTTGATCAATTCATACATCCATAATAAATTTTTGTTTCCACTGGGGGCAAAATCCTAATTCCTTTTTCTAAGGTGATCTTTTGAATCTTTAAAAATCCCAAAACATTCAAAAAAAACTTAGAAAAACCAAAAACATCTAGGGTTTTGAAACAGATAACAAGCAACAAAGCAACAAATCAATCAAGGCATCTCATCAACAATTGAATCGTCAAACTTAGAAATTGAAGAATCAACCAGCAAGCTATAAAGGATTATCAAAGATCATTCATCCAGATGATTATATCAGTTAATGACCATTAGAACATGTGAATGACATGCAAGATTCAGTGTTTATATCTTGATTTTATTGCTAATTATGTACTCTATGTGACTCAAGGATGTCCATGACTAGAGAAGCTATGATGAGGCATGATTATTTTCTTTGATTGTTGTATGTGGTTTATCTCTTACTATGGTATGAACTTGTCTCAGGATATATCGACAAAATATCGAGGACGTTCAAAGTCATGCATGAAAGGAGATACTCCTTGTCTGTTCTGCAAGCAATACTCGGGTCAACTTGATCAATTATATCAAGTTGCTTGTACTAACTTGCTATATCAAAATCCATGTAAGCAATACTCAGGTCATCTTGAATCATTATGTCAAGTTGCTTGTATTTTCTTACAACATTTTAAAGCTCAATGATGAAATCAAGCAATGTTACAAGATAGCATATGAAGAATGGCAGTACAATTTGTAGTTAGATCATTTTTAATTAGCTCATTATTCATCTGCATTATAAGCATTCATTCGTCAGTTGCATTATAAGCATATCATTTCATTAACAGATCAACGGTCATAAATAAAGATTGAGTATACTTGGACAAACAAAAAAACAATTTTCATTTGATCATTATAGGTGCATTCATTTTAGAATCATTTTAAATCATCATCCATTTCATTTAGTTGCATTTAAATCATTTGCATTAGTTTGCATTCAAATAAGTATATTTCATTCATCATGTAGTATATCATCATTATTATTTGCAATATCATTCTATTAACGATCATTTAGTTACATCTTTGCACTTAGATTCATAATCATTATAAACATTGCATATGAAAAAATAAAAACATTTCATATATAGATCGTTTGTATTTACATCATCATCATAAGCATTAAAACAATCATTCTTTTGCATCTCATATAGATCATTGCATTTAAAGATAGTCATTATTTTAATTTACATCCAAAATAATAAATAAATACAAAAACATATAAATTGCATCCATATCATCATCAAATAGAATAACATAATAAATAAACATCATCCATATAATCACTGCATCCATATAATCAAAGCATATAAGCATATAGATCATCATCAAATAGAAAATCAAAGCATAAAAAAAGATCATCATCATATAGAATCCATGTCTTCATATAGATCATCATAAAACAATAGAAGTCCAAGTATACAATGATATCAGATAAACAGTACAAATGCCTCATCAAATATAAATCAAGTCAAGGTTGTCCTGTACCACTACCACCTGACGTTGTCCATCTCTATGGCTATGGGTGTGAAGATCCTCTAGATGCCTATCTCCCATGATCACCCCTCCTTTGAGGAGGTCCCATAACCCCACCACTGCTAGTATCCATCAACACGGTGGTATGACAACTACCTGCTCTCTGGCTCTCTGCAACTGCCTCCTCATATCGTCGTCGCTAATGGGAAGTCTCCTTCCTAGCCTGAACTAATGCTCTAACAGTATCCATCGAGAGAGTACCTAATCCAACCTGTTGAATATGATCAAGAAGGCCCTGAGTATCATGTTGTCTCCTAACAGATCTATCCCGCTCAGTAATAAGAGTCTGCACCTGTGCTCGAAGTTGATCAATCTGTGCTCTCAGACTCTCAATAGTATCCTGCCCTAGCACATCATGCTCTGGTATAAACACATCTGGCATATCATGCACTGGTGCATCCTGCTCTAGTACATCTTATCGTGGTACATGAACCCCAATCCCCTCACCACCAACCTGTCCAACTGCTGGAATCTCAGTCCGAGTAACTCTCTGAACCCATCATCTAATCAGCAGAACATGATCCTCAGGATCCTCATCATCTCCACCATGCGCTACAATAACTCGAGGATCTGGCTGAATCTGTCCAAAATCAATACCTCTCCTGCAACCCCCATCCAGTCCAGTCACCCTGCCTCCTATCAATGGAAACCCTCTCGGTGATCTCATGCCTGCCCTACCATGATCTCTACCAATCTGTCCAACATCTCTCCCACCCATAGGACGTGCTCTATCAATCCTGCCAGCTGGTCCAAACGATCCTCCATGGACTCTCAATCAGCCTCCCCTCCGTCCAGGTCTCCTACCACCACCTCCATCCCCACCATCATCTCCACCTCCCCCAGCCTCATGAGCATCTCTAAGCTCTCGTCTCCATCTCTGTCTCCTAGAAACTAGATCATCTGAATCATCATCCTCATCTCCTGAGCTAGGAGGAGGATCTCCTAGATCAGTATTGCAAGGAAATGGATAAGATAATATATACTGGGCATAATCTGCAGTAACCCCAGGATCAAGAATGTGCAATCTCATATCATATGCCACTCTCGGACAAGCAACAAACACTGCACAAGCAATCTCAAAAGACAAGGAAGGTCCCCGATCTTGTCTATCTCTATACCGCTGAGCATATATCGTCACACCAGTAGGCATAGGCTAGATGATACCCAACTGTCTCAAAATCCGACCAATCAACTATCACTCCACAATGAAAGGTGTCCAACCAATGAGATATCTACTCTGCATAATACATGGTAAAGTCTGAGCATCATCCATCCATGGCTCACAATCAAGATATGGTCTCCAAATGATGTGTCCAAAGAATCTAGCACCCACCGCCAATACTCCATCTTACCCAGCTTATGTTGAGTAAGGATACCTGCATAGAAATATACATATGGCTACCTCTCTCCACACACTCTGTGATGGATAGGCTGAGTAACAGCAATATGCTCCCAGCACTAGATCTGCAATAAAGTGCACCCAGTAGACAAAGTCGTACTCTCATCATACACTACCTGGTGCAGATCATGATATAAATGAGCTAGCATGCAAACACCCCACGCATATCGAGTACGATGTTGCATCATACTAAGAAGAATATCACCCCATCCAATGGAAAAACCTCATGATCTCCTATCAGGACATATAAATCCTCCAATCAAACCAGCAAGAATAACAGGAAGAGCCTCATAATACATCACCATATCAACCCATATGATCTCTCCTCTCCTGATGCTCTCATCAGCAAACACGAATTTGCATGCCTCTATCCCCACTCGATCCTGATAATCATACTGTAATAGCTCACCAGTCAATGGGGTATGCAGAATCCTATAGACATCCTCAAGAGTCACACTAATCTCACCCATCGGCAGGTGGAAAGTGTTATGCTCGCTGTGCCATCTCTCAGCCAATGCTGTCAACAAACCCCTGTTATGCGTAATCTCAGGCATATACAATAAATGATGTAAACCACAGGCATCTATGTGTCTAATCTCAGCTTGGGTCAACTCGGGAACTAAATGTCGCACTACCAATAATTTCTCCTAACACTGGATAACATCTAGTTTCTCCTATTTTGTCAAGAGAAATCAATCAAATCAAATCTATTGATCAAATTATCATCTATCAATCAAAACTGAATCAATCATCAAATCTATCTATCTATCAAATCAAATTGAAGCAACTTAAGCTATCAAATCATTTTAAAACTATCAATCATGGTTTTTTATCAATCACTAAGTTTATTCAAAACTCTTCTCAACTCTTACATCATAAACTAAATCAGTTTCTTAGTGCTAATCAAGCTAATCAGAGTTAATCAAGTTAATCAAAGCTATCTATCCAATCTATCCAATCTATCAATCAAGCTAATCAAAGCTACCTATCAATATATCAATCACGTAATCATCATCAATGCGTATTAAACATGTTAAATCTAATCATCAAAGTGATTTTTAGCTTTTGCACTTATCAAAAATATCAAAATTAAGCAAAAGCGTTATCTTATTGAGCATTTGCACTAAACCACAACAAAAGCGCTACATCTACATGCAAATGTGCTAAACCTAGTGCATATGCGCTATCCTTTTTAACAAAAGTGCTAAAACTACAAGCATAAGTGCAAATACATGCAAAAGCGGTACCTTTCTGGGCATATGCGCTAACAGACAACACATAAGTGCAACCCTATGCATATGCGATAACATCTTGCACATAAGCGCTGACATACAGAGCATATGCGCTAAACTAAGCATTTGCACTAAACCTAGTTGCATATGCGCTAAAACAAATTGCAAAAGCGCTAAACTAATGCCGAAAAAATCAAAAAAAATCAAAAAACCAAACAACCACCTAAAAACATGAAAATTTGAACGAAAACTTAAAAACAAAGCTCGGGATAAGCTACATACCGGAAAACCATACTCGATAGGCCACTAATATCGCCGAACTCGCTCAAAACGATGACACTCCACGGGAATCACCATTTCGCCACCTCAGCAAGAATATTTTCAAACAAAAAGCTGACAAGGATAACAATGAAGTTAAAATTAGCCTTGGTTAATTTTATATTTACTATTTGAAGAGTAATTAATATCAAATGGGGAAATTTAATTTGTTTTTTCCAAATGAATTTAATTGACTAAATTTTTATCAATTATCATGAGATTAATCATTCAAACAAGACTTTTCGACAATTTCACAATCAATCTCCTGAGGGGGCACACAATCTAGATTTTCAATTTCTATCACGCATTATCAAGACTTGATTTAATCTTTGAAACAATGTTGTTTTCACATCATTTCAAAGAGGGGCAAAATGTATACACCTAAAAATTGGCTATGAGTAATTAAATAAATATTTTATATTTATTTAATAATTATTCTTCTATTAAATAGTTCATTTGAAAAGATTAATTTATTTAATTCATTTTCATATCTTTCTATTAATTAATTCATCTATCTTATTCCTCTAATTAATTAAATATCTAATATTTAATTAGCTTATTCTTCTAATTAATTAAATATCTAATATTTAATTATTCCTCTAACCAAGTTAATTAAATATCTAATATTTAATTATCTTCTCCAATCAATTAAATATCCAATATTTAATAGTTATTCTCTTATCCTATAATCTCAAATATTAAATAATTCTCAAAATTATTTAATCCCTTTTCCAACTCACCCTCCATATCCACTTCATCTTCCCTTTGCCAACTCATCCATCGTGTGGCTAAGGAAATTAATATTTCTTAAATATTAATTCATGATTTATCTCCAACCTCCAAACTTAATGAATATTGTGTAGGTACACATATTTCATAACCATTTCCTATATTCTCTCCAACACCCTCTACATCTTAGGAAGGACTTGAATCCACTTGTCCTACCATGCGTAAATTTCCTCCAACCATCCCTAGATTCTCTCAGTCAGCAACCCAGTCAAGGTGAGATGAGTGACACTTGTCTTCTCTTTCCCCCTTTCTCTCAACCTTCATCTTTTCTCACAGTCATTCAAATCTATAGATCTGATCATGACCGTTGATCTGAGCCACATCATCTAATCCTCTCAAGGTCTATAAAATCAAGAGCTTTAGTTGAGAGAGTTAGTCTTCAAAAATAGTTTTTCAATCAATCATATGCATCTGTGAGTTATTGAAGCAAATAGCAATAGCAATGATCATATAATATCATTTAGCATAATCATGTAGCATTTGCATATCATAGTATCAGTTAACTACAAGTTATCAGTCCATTCTTCATATGCCATCTTGGAAGCCAACAGTGCATTGTCTGAGAGCACACCATCTGCAACCAGGAACAGTGGAGTTAGGACACAATGAGACATAAGCTATGAAGGTAAAATAATGTTTTATTTTAGCATGTATTTCATGTAGTTTCATTGGTGGATTTTGGATTTCCTGTATACATTTCCATTGTATTTTGTGAAACTAACTTATTACAGGTAACATTCTGAAGATGAAATTCAAGCTCACACACCTTCAATTTTTTAGTAAACACAATTATCAGCTTTTGATCTCACAAATGCATCATACTTTTGATACCACATTCTGGGAGACTGTTTCAAACCATACAAAGACTTCTTGAGTCTATATACCAAGT
This sequence comes from Cryptomeria japonica, assembly GCF_030272615.1. Classification (NCBI taxonomy): domain Eukaryota; kingdom Viridiplantae; phylum Streptophyta; class Pinopsida; order Cupressales; family Cupressaceae; genus Cryptomeria; species Cryptomeria japonica. Next base: position 596,249,895 of record NC_081409.1, read on the forward strand.
GTTATTTACCTTTTTTCACAAAGTGCTCAGGTTGAGACATATAAATCTCTTCTTCAAGATCACCATGAAGAAACATTGTCTTCACATCCATCTGTTCAATCTCCCAATCATATGCTACTGCAAGTGACAAGAGAAATCTGATAGATGTCAGCTTAGATATAGGAGAAAAGATCTCTCCATAGTCAATACCTTCCTTTTGAGAATACCCCTTTGCAACCAATCTTTCTTTGTACTTGTCAATGTTGCCATCTGGACCATACTTCTTTTTGAATACCCACTTGCAGCCTATAGGATTTCTGCCTTTAGGCAACGGCACCAAATCTTAAGTTCTATTTTTATCCAATGATGACATTTCATCATTCATGGCTTCCAACCAGGAATCTAAATCAGGCATCTTAATAGCTTCTTTGACAGTCCTAGGCTCATCAGTATCTGCAAGTAAAGCATAAGCACAATTAACATTCAACATAGAGTGATTGTACTTATTAGGTGTATACATATTAGGTTGCCGCCTCTCCCGAGTAGATCTTCTCAACTCTGATGTTGAGGCTTCTTGAGGTTCAACAGGAGGCTCATCATCATGTTCTTCTTCAGAACTACTCAAACTTCTTGAACTCTCCTCATCTTTAGGTATCTCTAGAGATTCTTCCTTAGCTGGAGGAATTTCAACCTCAGCTTCTCCTTTCTTTCCTATGTTGTGATCTAGTGACATAGGTTTCAGCTCATGAAAAATCACACTTTTGTTGTACATAACCTTACCAGTCACTGGATTTCAAAGTTTGTATCCTTTCACAACAACTCCATAGCCAATGAAGATAGATTTCACAGCTTTGTTATCCAACTTAGATCTATTAATATCAGGCACATGAGCATATAGCTTTGCACCAAAAACACGAAGGTGTCTTAAAGAAGGTTTCTTACCAGACCATGCTTCCATAGGTGTTTTGTCAACCAATGCTGAAGTAGGAGAGCGATTCAGCAAGTAACATGTTGTAACAACTGCTTCAACCCAGAATATTTGTTCCAACCTAGCTTCGCTCAACATGCTTCTTGCTTTCTCCATTAGAGACTGATTCAACCTTTCAGCAACTCCATTTTGTTGTGGAGTGTAAGGTACGGTATCATGTCTCTTAATTCCATGATCAACATAGTACTTGTCAAAATCTACACTACAGTATTCACCACCATTGTCTGTTCTTAAACATTTAATCCTTCTCCCAGTTTGATTTTCAACAAGGTTCTTAAACTCCTTAAACCGACTGAACACTTTTGATTTACTTTTAAGAAAGTAAAAAAATTCCCTTCTTTAATAATCATCTACAAAAGATACATAATACTTGGACTTAGATAGAGAAGGAACATCCACTAGACCAAACACATCAGAGTGAACATAATCCAGAATGTCAGAAGATTTATGAGAACTGGAATAAAATTGAACATCCATATATGCAATGTTTGCAGAAATTGAACTCAAAACTACAATCATCCAGACTTTCAACCAGATTCTTATTCTTCAAAGCTTTTAAACCTTTTTCACCTATGTGGTATAACCTATTATGCCAGAGCATTATTTTCTCAACAGGAAGTTTAGCTTCCAATGAATTAGCATTTTGCATCATTACAGTTGTCTTAACAGACTTTTCAGAGGTTACATTACAACATATAGGTTTAGGATTTAACTTATACAGTGTACCAATGCGATCACCCTTTGCCAATACAATGGAACCCCTAGTCATCCTGCAACCACCAGACACAAATGTAACTTGTACTCCAGCATCATTAAGTTTACTTACAACGAGTAGGTTTCTTGCCAGACCTGGTATATGAAGAACTCCATTGATCCCCTTCACTCTACCATCTGGGAATTGAATTTTAATTTTGCCTCTCCCTACAATCTCCAACATAGAATCACTAGCCAGATATATCTTTCCACCAGCATACGGTTCATACTTCGAGAACCACTCCTTGTGGGAGGTCATGCGAAAAGATGCACCAGAGTCTACTAACTAGTGTCATCTGAGGTAGGCACTGCCAAGGCTGCTACAAATGCATTTGCATCACTCTGAGAAGATTCAGTGTCAGAATACTTCTTCTTCTCTTCCTCCTTGCAATCCTTTCAAATATGCCCTTTCTGCCCACAGTTCCAGCACTTCACCTTTGACTTCTTGCCTAGAGATTTTGATCTCTCTTGAGACTTGGACTTGGACTTCTTTCCTTTCTTTTTTTCTTTGGCCTTCGGTTTGCCTCGAACAAAGAGTGCATCTTTTGTCACCTCAAAAGATTTCTTTCTCATTTCTTCTGACAAAAGAGTATTAACCACGGTATCCATCTTGAACTGGGTCGTAATACTACCGATAGCCATCACTAAGTGATCCCAAGAGTCAGGCAATGAACACAACAACAACATGCAATGTTCTTCTTCCAAAATGGTCACACCAACAGAAGTTAACTGTGCAAGAACCATGTTGAATGCATTCAAGTGGTGTGCCAATGGTGTTCCTATATCCATCTTCAGAGAGTACAACTTCTTCCTCAAGAAAACTTTATTCACCAAGGTCGTGCCTTGATAAATATCTCCCAACTTATTCTAGAGAAGATGTGCAGTTTTCTCCTCATGGACGTTTAACAGAACATAATCATCAAGACATAGCCTGATTAGACCCCTTGCCTTCTGGTTAGCTAATTCCCAATCCTCTTGCTTCATGCTTGTAGGTTTCTACCTAGACATAGCAATCCAAAGGTCTCGGTCGACCAACAAGTCTTCCATCTTGAGTTTCCATAGTTTGAAACTGGAACCATTAAATTTCTCCATGTCTATGTGCCCTGAGGTGCTCGCCATCTTAACTTGTAAAACAAACAAGTAGATATTCTACAAGACTCCCACTGAAACAGAATTGACACAAAAAAACAACCCTACCCAACAAGGATAACAAAACGGGCCAACCATCTCATAGGACTAAAACCATCTTCATCCAATTTCACTTGCACTCATGAATAGTTTGTTGATGATTCTATCACAATGGGGGAAGCTACCATTAGGGAAGATAAAAACATGAAGAATGTGTTGAATATTTATGAATCTGCCTCTGGTTAAAAAATTAATTAGGATAAGAGCTCATTGTTCTTCATCAATACCCATGTTCAAAGACAATTAAGGATTGAAAGAATTCTTGGTTGTAAAATAGCTGAGCTTCCCTCTTCTTATCTGGGGCTTCCTCTGTGTATTAATAAGCCTGCGGATAATTTCTGGAATAAATTGGTGGATAGATTCAACTCAAAATTGGCTGGTTGGAAAGGGGCAATCCTAAGTCAAGCAGGCAAAGTTACTCTACTCAAAGCCACTCTCCAAAACTTGTCTGTTTATGCTCTCAGTTTGTTTAAAATCCCCAGAAAGTTTGTGGAAGCAATTGAAAGAATCCAAAAAAAGTTACTTTGGTCAGGAGTGGAAGTCAAAAATAGAATTTCCCTTATTGTCTGGAATAAAATTTGTTCTTTTGAGGCCTCAAGGGGGCTGGGCTTAAGGAATATAAGTTCTATGAATAAGGCTTTATTAGCTAAACAAATTTGGAGAATGAAAGGGGGGAAAAGAGAATGGAATTTAATCTGGAAAAATAAATATCTTCATATGCGACCTTTTGAGGAAGAATTTTTAGATGAATCTTTTATTGTTGAAGGTTCTGCAATATGGAATGCAGTCCAATCGGCTAAAAGTTGGGCCATGGCTGGTCGAATGTGGAATCTGGGGCATGGCAGGAGTATAAGATTTTGGGAAGACAGGTGGATAATGGATGAACCTATGGAGGAAATTCCAATCCTTGATGACTGGAAAGATTGGTTCAAAAGCAGGTTTGGTGAGTTGGTCAGAGATTACTGGAGAAATGGGAAATGGATTGATTTTAGCCAGCAATGTCTGGGGCTAAAGTTCCTTCAGATTGCTCTCTCTGCTAAAGTTCCTAGAGACAACAAAGAAGACAGATTGACTTGGAGGGAAACCCTGGATGGGAAATATTTTGTGTCCTCAGTTGTGGCTATCCAAAATGAAGTTGTGGAAGAAACTCCTATTTGGGCTAAAGTCTGGAACAAGAAGTTAGTTCCTAAGGTTAATATCTTTTTTTGGATATTCATCCAAAACAAGGTTTTAACTCTGGACAACCTTCAAAAGAGAGGTTTTGTTTTTCCTAATAGGTGTTCTCTTTGTTGCATGGAAGAAGAGACTACTTGCCATATTCTCAATCAGTATACATTCAGTCAGAAAATCTAGAAAATCATTTTAAGCAGGTGGAAGTTGAGCTGGGTTTTTTTGAATTCCCTAGGGGAATCTTGGCAGCAATGGCATTGCCCTAATTCCAATCCAAACATTGTGGAGACTTGGAAATTTGCTTTCCCAAATGTCATCTAGAATATATGGAAAGAGCGCAACAATAGGATTTTTAGGGATAAAAGTGTCATCCCTGAAGTGGTGGTGGATAAAATTTACAGGAGCATATTTGAATGCATCTATGGTACTGATAATGGACCAGTTGCTAAAGATGACTTCAATGATAGGTGGAACCTCTCTACTACCATACCTAGTAAGGAGAAGGGAAGAGAAGGTCTAGTTTGGTGTTTTCCTCCTCAGTGATGGATTAAGTCTAACTTTTATGGGGCCTCTAAGGGGAACCCGGGTAAAGCTAGTTATGGGGGCATTGTCAGGAATTTTGCTAGAAGTTGCCTAGTGGCAGTGGCTAGTCCTTTGGGGAGTCAAACTACTCATTTTGTTGAAGCCTCAACTGTTCTAAATACTCTAATTATAGCTAAGAACCTTAATCATGATAAATTATGGCTTGAGGGAGATTCACTTAATATTATTAAGAGTTTGAAGGGGGAGTCCGAACCATCATGGTCAATTGAAAACATTATTTTGAAAGCTAGGGAAATCATCTCTAGTTTTAAGGAAATAATTATTCAACATGCCTTTAGAGAGAAAAATATGGTGGCGGACTGTCTGGCGAAGCTAGGAGTTAATTCCGATTCTCAAATAATTTGGCATGGGGAAGATATTAATATGAATATTAAAGAGCTCCTTAGAAAGGACAGATTTACAGGGAGAGAAGGACCGCATAATCATGATAGGTTATATGAATAATTTATGCTTTGATGGAAAGGTAATGATTACCTGGCAAAGTGGCAGAATCCCAATCAAATTTAATATTACTTCGCACACTTTGTGGGTCATCCTTTTCAAAATTTTGAGTAACTACGAGAAGAAAGTGTTGAGTTTGCAGAAGAATAGAGTTGAAAGTCCGAATTCGAATATGGGAGGAGATTTAAGGAGGGAGGAACTAGATAACACGTCAAGATGGAAGGTGATGCCGAAAGTATGGGCGAAGCTGGAAAAAGGGTCCCTCACAATCTTTATGGAGAAGCTGGTTGATTACGACAAAGGTAGGGTTAACCTCGTTGTTTCCAAAATTTCTGAAAATTGGTGTAATGGGTCCTTTAAAATCTATGGGGTAAAGTTCAAATTGGACGCGAGTCTCATTGCGATTGTGAATGGTATGCCCCACTCAGGGTTCAATTTTTTTAGAGACCTTAAAGTTTCCAATAACACGGTTAATTTGTTCCCGCATAAGGAAAAAGAGAGGGATAAAATTGGCAAAGCCAGGGGGGTTACTATGAAGCCTCCAACATCAAGAAAATTTGGGGCTGGGTTTTGAATGCCATAATGGAATACATAACTATTGAGGGCTGCTTTTCCAAGGCCCACACTTATCACTTTGTTCTATTAAACCATTTCAGACATGACAAAAGGGTATCCCTACCCTGCTATCTCTTCAAGTCCCTTTCAAGGTCTCTCAATAAACATAGTAGGAATCCCTCGAATCCGGTACTCCATTGTGGGCTTTTGTTGCTCATTTATGAGCACTGTAAAAACCTTGCCATGCTGGAAAACAAGAGCTTATCCACTTCTCCAGGGAAAGGCAAGAGAAAGCTGGAGGGGGCAGAATCCAGCAAGGAGAAGGTGACCTCTAGCAAAAAAAGTAAGAGTGCCTTTGGGACAGAAGCCCATGAAGAAAAGAATGATACAGAGGAAACTGGAAAAGATGGTAGTGAAATGGATACGGATGATTCTGAGCGTGAAGACAGCTAGAAAGATGACGATGTGGGTGCAAAGGATGAAGAAGGTGAGAATGAGTCCGACAATGACAGCCCAATCCACAATGTTAGCCCTGGCAATGACAACAGCCAACCTATGGTGGATGTGGAAGACAAGGATGATGAGGAAAAAGATGTGAATTCTGAGAGGGAGAAGAACAAGGAACCTGAGAAGGATATGACTAAGGACAGTTTAAGTGAGGATAAGGAAAGTGTTGGTAAAGAGTTATTCTTGGATAACCTTAAAAAACTCACTGAGGCTACATTGGATTATGACAGATGGACATATGAACTTTTGAAGAACTTGGAAAAAAAGGGAAACAGATGGACGAGAAAAGGAAGGATTATGACAAGGATCAAATAAAATGGAAGCAGGATATGGAGGAGAAGGTTAAATCGTTGGAAGAAGGGAATGTGGTGATGAAAAATTTGTTGGGCATTATCCCGAATATCCTGTCTACTGTCACTAAAAACCTTGAGGATATTGCTAAGGTCCTCAATAATTCCATCTCTCCTAAACCGGTGGTGGACCTTGACATGGATGAAGATACTATCGAGATTGGTAGTGGTGAAGTTACTACAGGTGGAGCTGCAAAAAGGACCAGGGCAAGTGTCAAGAGAGTTATGGCTGCTTTTGCCAAGGATATCCCTAATCTTAGGGAAAATATCAAAGACCTGTATGGGATTAGCAATACCCTGGATAATGACCTAAAAAATATTAATTAGTTTCTTCTCTCGGGTCTGGCCGGTTTTTGCTGGTTTTTTGGGGCTTTAGCCGGTTTTCTCTGGTTTTTTGTTGGCTTTTCGTTAGTTTGTTCCTTTTGGTCTCTTAATGCTATTATCTTTTAAGATCCTTTTGTAAAGGGTTTCATGTCCCCTTCAAAACCTATTTTTACCTTAATCAAAAACAAAACGGGCCAACCTTTGATACCGCTTGTAAGGAAAGCACAATGCGAGAACGCCTTCCTAATGTTAATTAGCAGGGAAGATCATACAAGAATGTAGTTTAAAACTTTTACATAATGTTAAGAATAACATTGACAAAAACAAATAGAATCAACACAGAGACAGAACACCAATAATTACGTGGGAAAACCCTTTCAGGAAAAAACCCACCACCAACAGTTGAACACTTTATTTTCAGTAAATAAATTTACAACAAAGTTTCAGTTTGCAACTACAGGTATTGGTTCTCAGATTCTCATGAATTGGACACTCCAATCATCTCACATAATCAGTTACAACTTATCAACAGAACAACTCTCTATCTTCGAGTTTCCTCTTGGATTCATATATATTTTCCATGTCGACCGTTCAATTGTCAGTTTGCACCAAACGGTTAGACATCTAATTGTTTGCATCGGTCTGCATTCGTGAGAAAACAATAATCCCACATGCACCAGGAAGTCGGGTCAGTTTGTATTCATATACACCGACAAGACCATCTTCAGTGTCCAAGTGTTAACCTTTTGGACTTTGGTTCGAGTGCACACCCGTAGTCAGTCTCTATTCCATCAGCCATCAAAAATACCACAAATGTGTTGCTCCAATCTCCCAATGAACCAATAGATGACTCCACTAATGCAACTCCAAATAGGTCGACTCATCAAGACAACCTTCAACAAGTAGACCCAATCTCCCGATGATAACACAGCGACTCTATCGGGCCATCAGCATAACCGAACAATGTCATCTCGATCTTTGATGATACTCCAATCGCCGAAGGTGACTCCATCAATCATTAGCATAGCTTCCATCTTGTCAACCCGATCATCGAAGGCGACCTCATTAGGTCATCAGCAAGACAATCAAACTGGCTACCCTGATCTCATATAACGTCGAAGTCGACCAAAGCGGATCCATCGGGTAATTGGCATAGCATTCAGCAAGCTCCTCTAATAGTCGATGACATCCCAATCACCGACGACGACTTCATTGATTCATCGGTGTAACGCTAACAAAGCTCACCCGATAGCCAATCAACAGGAAGGAGGTTCCATTGGCCCATCGGTTTAACATGAACATTGCTTCTCCGAAAACCCGATGAAGAAGGATACATCAGCAAGAGTCACACCGATAGAAAAAGCCTATATGTTCTCTAGTTGTTCCATTGGGGTAGGTTACTCCAATCAGTTTGAACACAAGTCAAGTTAATTTGAGGCACATTTCCAACACAACCTACACATAGAAAGAGAAGAAAAGGGGGTTGTGGATAGGGGTTTACCTTAGTCAAACCCCGATTGAGGAATCAACCTAGAAAGAAAGTAATTGCAAATGCTTGAATGTAAACAATGGAGATGTATACCTTGTAGATCTGTAACTTGTTGATGATGATTGCTTTGCTTCTTGAATGTAACCACAAATGTTGTATGAAATGGCATGTAACATGATAAAACCCTAACACACACATGCTTGCAGATGAATGATGTCATGTTTCTCCAATGGATGAATGAAGAAGATTTGAATGCTTGAATGTTTGATAATGACCTTGAAATCTTGTATCTTCTCTGTATGCTCTCTATCTCTTATCCTTTGTTATCTCTCTATGCGCTATCCATCCATCCTTGAATGAGGGTATTGAATTCCCTTTTATACATGCCTCAAGGATTAAATTTCAACCACCGAAGGCTTATAAAGAGGAATAACAAACCTTGGAGACAATAAGTGCATAGGAGATCAGGCAACCCACACATAGGACCATCCTAGGAGGTGGGGATAGGGGCACCATGCCACTATCCTAGGGGGACAAGGGCGCCACACCCCTGTCCTGCCCTATTTCAAGGCCCAGATAGGGTCTAGAGCAAATACAAGACATGAAGGAGGAAGGGAGAAGGGTTGGAAATGCAGAAATAGGTCCTGATTAAGGAAGAAGATGTCATCGCCAAGGTGAGGACCCAAAATGTAGTTAAAATTACATGCGTCACAATTTTATGACACTACACATTCCATAGTTTAAAAGTTTTCCTTATTTATTTGCAAATTTTCTTTATACTGAGAGACGTTTTTTCAATCTTGTCATGTTTTACATCTGTAAGCTAATGATTTTTTTCAGTATTTATATGTGCCAATTTCCTTCTAAAATTTTATTTAATTTTTTGATTAATAAATTGAATTGGTTTTGCTACGATCGAGGGTAGGTGGACTGGGTGATATGAGGCTCACTTGTGAGATAAAAATTGCACACAAGAAGGCCAAACTCGAATAAACAAGGTAGACATGTTAAATTTTTTATATATTACTTTCACTATTTGATGGAGTTTTTTAATTTAACATTGCCTCAAAAAATCGAGGCACCTTATTCATATGTTGTACCATATGCTTGGTGGTGATGCAAAGACATTTAGTTTGTATGCATAATTCAATTTGTTTGACATTGTTTGTAATGAAAGCTTTGGCTACAGTTTCTATATTAAGATCCTTTATAAGGACATCCAAGAATTCTCAAACTTTTTCAATTGTGGCCTTTTTCTCATAACCACTATTCATGAAGAACTCAAATCCAAAGAAGGATGATTGAGTGATGAATTCAAATATTTTCTTTGTCATTAGCATAGAACTTTTAGCAAGGATGAATTCTGCCCATTCCATCAATGCATTCCAAACTATAAAAAATTATACTTTTATTTATGTGTTTATTGTCGCTAAGTTTCAGATTTATGATTCAATCAACTTTTGATTAACAAAGGATTAAAAATGAATCTATGTTCATGGTCTACTTACTATGATTTTGGATGCCTATTTCTAATGTTTCTTTTTTGCTTCAGTGATTCCAAAACTCTTGTTCGGCATGGACATGGAGATACACTTGCAAGCATTCTAGAAATTGGCTTTACACCTACTTAATGCATATGCTTGAAAGTTTGAAAACCCTTATCAATGAATTCATTTTTAGAATCTTCACTAGCCGAGCCATTCGTTGTAGTCATGGCATTCCATAATACCGAATTTCCTTAGGAAAAATTTGGTCTCAAACTGCTCGGTATACACTGCATCCAAATAGAGGGTGGATGGGAGAAATTGGAAGGTACAAGTTTGGCTAAGAAATGTACATTTAGACCTTGAAGTTTATCCTCATCCTAAGAAGTTTGATCGAGGTAAATGGGATCTAAATGCGAAACTTCTCATGTAAATTTCAATTCAGTTTTCATTCATGCAAAAACAAGTGTCGCCTAATGCAGGTTCCTTGAGCAATTCCAATGAGAGAATAGTTTCCTTTCTTATATTAATTGTTTTAATTTTCTTTGATTTTTGTGCGGACACTGTTTTAAACAGGTAGTTTGAAAATGGTTGTCCTTATTAATTTAGAAAGATCAAAAAGAATTTCTATGTTTCTAAATTTCAAACATAAGAATATAATATTTCTAAATTCAAAAATTTAAAGTTACATACATATGCAAATATATAATATTTTTAAATTTTCCATGCATACACAAATATTTCAAATATAACAAATTAAAGTACATGCATACATAAATATTAATATATAAAAAATATTTATTATTAAAAATAATTTCTAATTAATCATATAAATGTCATTTTCTATTTATATCTTATTTATTTGTTAGTTGAGTTTAAATTATTTTATTATACATTAATGAAGTTTAAAATTTATTTGTATTAAAATTTAAAAAATTAGTTCCATTAAAATAGTTTTATATAAATTTTAAAATTTTATTATTAAAAAAATGGTAATATAAAATATAGTTTTTTTAATATTAGTTAATCATTTTCCTTCTTTATAATTATGGCATATGTTTTAATTGCAAATTTGACCTTAAAACATGAATGTTCAACATGACCTTTTCTTAAATTTTCTTAAACTCTTAATAAGATTATGCAATTTAGTAAAGTTGATAGTTTTATAGCATAAAATATGAATATTTCTCTATTGATTTCGTTAGTCTATATATATATATATAATAACAAAGAAAAATAGTAAGAGATGAATGAATTAAATGGTAAAAGATGGGTCTATTTGAATATATTTTTCTATTGATTTTGTTAGTCTTCCTATGGTGTATATATAATAATAAGAAAAAATAATAAGAGATGAAAGAATTAAAAGGTAAAATATGGGTCTATTTGATTAATGACATCATAGAAGAACATTAAAATTTAAATACTTACAATATTGAATTTATTTTCATTTATTGAAAATGAACTGCAAATTGATATTTAGTTTTCTAAATAAAAATTTAAATTTGTCAAAATTGAAACTAAAATTATAGACTATGTTATAACTATGATGGCACTTCTATACAATTTCATGCTTGCTCTTCATTAATTCGAAGTACTTGCCACAATGTTTTTGTCGATTCAAGAATATTTGAGAATTATTTATTCATCAAAAATTGTCTAATGTCATTTATGACTAAGTGTAAGCATATAATTCAAGAATATTTGTGAGTTATTTATTCATCAAAAATAGTCTAATATCACCTATGATTGAGTGTAAGAATATAATGCAAAACCTATATCCGAGAGGATGGTGCATTTTTTTAAGGGAGTAAATTTTTTTAAGTTGGCTATATTGGTTACTATTAATAAATATTGGATATATTGTGGTGTTGGCTATATAAGAAAATAGTTGGTCAGGATTTATTTAGAGAACTTGTTTTAGATCTAATCATTTTTCAATTTATTTGTTGGTATATTTGGCTTTCAATAAAATATTAAAAGTTATTCTTTAGTGACAATTCAAACTATTGCACTCTTTTAATTCTATCATCATCACTAAAATACAATTTTGTACAACCCAATAACTTTACATTCTTAAAATTCATTATCTGTTTTGCAAACATAAAACATTGAAAATAGAATAATCTCCAACAAGTGAAGATTTAAAATGGAGTTTCATATGTTTGCTAGTTTATTTAGAGAATATTTTAGAATGACTCAACCATATATGACATTTAATGTAATTAAACATTCAATTGAATATTTTATAGAATAGATTCATTTTTAATCTATCTTTTAATTATACATAAGGAAATAACTTGTAAGATATAACCTTAACTTCATTATTTATGATAATTTAAATATTATAAAATATTATGTAAAATTGATAATAATAAAAAAGTCAAATATTATAATTAGTTGGAGAAACTAATAACTTGTTTCATCCTTTGTACAACTAAATCAAATATTTTATCTATGGACCTACTTGTACCATGCGAGTATTGAATAGTTACTAAAAATAGACATTCATTCTCTACTACAAGAATGTTAGTAATTATTCGATACTGGTAATAGACATTCATTCTCCACGACAAGAAGTGTACATTTACAATTTATAATTTAATTTGAAGTGTGCATCATCTAAAACTTAATATAGCTCGATCAATAGAAAATATAAGAATCATCAGGTACCTTAGCCCATTTCACGTTACATGGTTAATATAATTCCATTCAACTTTGATACTATAATAAATGACATTTTGTATTGTCATCTAAATGTTTGATTGTATTTTTCATACATATATTATGATTATATGTTTGAACCTATAGTAATGTTTTATCTATACTTTTTTCACTTATAATATGTTGATAGTAATTATATCATTTATTTTACCATTATTAGTATATCATAGATTAATTAACTTTGAATCTTTCAATACCTAGATAGTGTTAGTGATAGATGATAACATTAGTTTTTTTAAATATGTATGAAAGAAATGTTATCATAGAATGTACAATGTTGTTGTTGATAGTCTTATGATGTTTTCTTTGTGCAAGAAATGTAGATAAACTTGTGAATTCATAATGTTTCATTGTTAGTAGCTTCTAAGGTTTTATGTTTTTTCTTATTTGTTAATAATATTTCAAAATATGATATTCCTCAACGTATTTTACATAGATTTTTTTAAAATATAGGTAAGCTAGTAAATATTAACCATATAAAATTAATTAACCTATGTTAAAGAAAAATATTTTTTAAATTTGATATCTATCGACATCATCTACATAAATTTTATTTATAAAATATAAATATACTAGTTATTATTAATTCCTTCACATTTTTGTTGTTCTAAACACAATTAGCCAAGTTTAAACCAAACAACTTGTCACATAAAAAAGAAAACAATGAATTCACCTCCCCTCTCCTTAATTTGCAGGAAATAATGAAAATCGATCTACTGTCGAAGCGACTACCATCTCTTGGATTAGCAGGACATGATTCAGTTGCAGTTGTCCTAAGATCTCAGGATGAAATCATGTATTTTTCCTACCATAAATTCTCAACGCTATGCTCAAAACAAACCTCGAAACAATAACAGCAGATTAGGAATGATAAACGTCAATCTGAGTTCGTGCAATGCAAGGATTACAAATTATGCCAAGAAGGGTTGGATTGAAGATGCCCGCAAATTGTTTGACCAAATGCCCGAACGAGATGTGATCACATGGACTGCCATGGTTTCCGGGTATTCACAGAATGGAAGAGTAGATGATGCGCGCAATCTGTTTGACAAAATGCCTCAACGGAATGTGATCTCCTGGACTGCAATGTTATCTGGCTACGTACAGAATGGGAGGATCGAAGAAGCTTGCATTCTGTTTAGCCAAATGCCTGAGAAGAATGTGGTTTCATGGACCACGATGCTTGCAGGTTATATTCAGGAGGGAAAATTGGAGCTTGCGCATGACCTGTTTGACCGAATGCCTGAGAAAAATGTGGTCTCGTGGAATGCCATGATTACGGCGTATGCGCAGAAAGGAGGAATAGAAACTGCACGGAAGCTGTTTGATGAAATGCCTGAGCGAGATATTATTTCTTGGACTTCGATAGTTGCAGGGTATGCTCAGAATGGGAGAATTTGTGACGCACGCAAGCTTTTTGACAGAATGCCGATGAGGAATGTGGTCTCATGGAATGCTATGATTGCAGGATATGCCCAGAATGGAGAAGTTGATGTTGCTCGTCAGCTATTTGATAAAATGTCAGAGCGAAATCTGGAATCCTGGAATGCTATGATTGCAGGATACATAGAGAATGACAAATTACATGATGCCCGACATTTGTTTGATATAATGCCAGCGCGAAATGTGGTTTCTTGGACTGCAATGATAACAGGGTATGCGCAGAGTGAGGAGAGAGGGGAAGCCCTCAAGATTTTTAGCGAAATGCAGCGGAGTGGCGCGATTCCTAGCCGGGTCACTTTTGTTAACATTCTTAGTGCATGTGCCAGCCTAGCAGCTCTGGAACAGGGTAAACAACTGCAGGGATATGCAACACAAATGGGATTGCAGCGTGACGTCTTTGTGGGAAGTGCTCTCGTTAGCATGTATGCCAAATGTGGATGCATAGACAATGCACGTGAAATGTTTGATGAAGTCCCTGCTAGAGATGTTGTTTCATGGAATGCAATGATTGCAGGATATGCACAACATGGTTATGGTATTGATGCTCTTAATATGCTTGAGGAGATGCAAAAGGCAGGCATTAAGCCTAATGATGCCACTTTTATTGGTGTTTTAACTGCATGTAGCCATGCTGGCCTCGTGGATGAGGGCCTGCGCTTCTTTGAATCCATGGAGAAAGTTCATTGCATAATCCCAAGAGCGGACCATTATGCTTGCATGATTGACCTCCTGGGTCGAGCTGGGCGCCTCGAAGAAGCCAAGGGTTTTGTTTATAATTCAAGATGCGAACCAAATCCTAGCATGTGGGGAGCACTGCTTGGTGCCTGTAGAATCCATGGCAATATAGAGTTGGGTAAGCTTGCAGCAGAGCGCCTTTTTGAGCTGGAACCTGAAAATAGTGGAACATATGTTCTTTTATCCAATATTTATGCTGCATATGACAGGTGGGAGGATGCTAAAAAAATGAGAACAATGATGAAACACAGAGGTCTTAAAAAGCAGCCCGGATGTAGTTGGATCGAAGTTAAGAGCAAAGTGCACACATTCTTTTTAGGAGACAGATCTCATCCAGAATCAGAACAGATATATTCCACATTGTATAGTTTGGATAGACAGATGAAGTTGGCTGGGTATGTTCCCAACACTAGCCTGGTTCTGCATGATGTAGAAGAGGAGCTGAAGGAACAGATTCTTAACCAACACAGTGAGAAATTAGCAATTGCTTTTGGCATTATTAGGATACCTAGACACATGCCTATAAGAATATTTAAAAACCTTCGGGTATGTGGCGACTGCCACATTGTCACCAAGTTCATTTCAAAGATTGCAGAGCGGGAGATTGTGGTGAGGGATGGAAGCCGCTTCCATCATTTTAAGGATGGGTTCTGCTCATGTGGGGATTATTGGTGACGCAATCATGTTACAATGATCTAACTGGAATCTGAAGCCATCTATTAGAATATAAAGTCATGAATGTAGTTGAAAGTTTTCCATTGTTTGAAGTTGTGAACGCTTCCTTCCTTTACTGGGATCCAAACAGATACCTTTTTATGTTTTTGTTCAATAGATCCATACAGAGATGTGTTCTTCCCCTTAGAATTCGCCGCTTAAGGTGTTCGGTCTTTATTCAATGCTATGCTATACAGGAAGCACCCTTCATTATCAATTCATTTTGATCATGAATACGAAATTAAGGAGATGGCAAACTTCGTTTGGTGTTGTTTCCAACTGAAGAAATACCTTAATGAGCCTTGACGCATTGCCAGTTGGCTGCATCCACCGTTGCCAAGGGCATTTACGCATTCACTTGGGACTAAGACATTTCGAACATATCCAACCAATGCAGTCTGCAAATTAGGCAAAACAAGAGGTACAATTTTACTTATGGGAGATTTCAAGAGAAGAAGAAGCATGCAGAAAACATTTGGTCATAAGAGTCACTACAGTAAATGGTCTGAATATGCAGTAGTCTAACAGGAAATTGGTATCTCCATCCATTAGAGCTGCATGTGATTATGATTATATGACTATCTCCCATTTGCAAAAGGAAAACAGAAAATTTTCTTACTCCAGTCTGCAGAAGATGTAGATCTTACCAAGACAAGAATGAATTAAATATAAGTGAACGTACAGATATGACAGAATCAACATTTATGGCTGGTTTAGAATGCAAATATGAAGTCTGTTGAACCCAAAGTATCACAAACAATGAGCACACAGTTAAATTCCTACTGGGTGTGGTTTGAGCTGGGTTCAATCCCAGGTGACTTTGACAAAGTAGGTTTCACCTGTTGTGGCCTCAAAGACAAATGAATAAGAGACATTCTACCCACAAAAGATAAAATTCCAAACGATAAGTTTGGCATATAGGATAGAACTCCATGTGCAACTGACAAACAGACCTAGATATAAACGCGAGCACTATATACTGTGGAGCAACTTTCCAAATGGACATCTTATATGGAAATTAGAGATCTTTTATAATCTTATCTCGGGAGCCATGTGTATTTCTTTTTCAGGTCAGAGATGTTCAACTGTTCTAATAAATTATCTTTTGCAAGAGTTGAAACATCAAGTTGGTGATGCAAGTATCTAAAGCTTTTATAATTTTATCTTGGGAGCCATGTGTATTTCCAGTTCAGATCAGAGGTGTTCAACTGTTCTCATAAATTATAGCCAAAGTTATTCCCCTTTAAGAGGATTGAATGTCTACATTTGGTTACTCCTTTAATTGGTAAATATTTAAACTGCAAATATGAAAGCCGAGAAACCAACAGCACAATGATTAACTGAGACACTCTTGTAGGGATGACTAGCCAACAGGCTTTATTTTGTAGAAGCTTCTAGTCACAACATTGTCTCATGCTTGTGAATCAAGTCGCAAAATGTGGCCAGAAACCAATAATATCTTTTGCCATTTTGAATAAATCCAATTTTATCTTCCTTTACTTGTTGCCTACATTCCACCACCATTGCACTGAGTATGAAGGAACCTTTGGGACCATTGAAGCCCATTTCTGTACACACAACAACATTGTTGGGTATGTGAAGTCCAACGGACTTTGCCCCTTCACATTCCACGTCTCTTTAAGTACACTGTTTCTCAAATGACTTCCATATATTGGGGATTATTAATTATAATCTGCAAAATGAAGAAATTGATTTGCTGCTGTTTAACAATAAATATATTGTGCCTGTTTTTCTGGTGAATGTAGCCAATTTGGCAAACCATGTAATCTCTGTGTTATTTGTTATGTGTGTGCTCTGTTTGTGATGTCTAATTCTTTTTAAATCTGCTCAATACTTCAACAATTGGTATCAGGATTCAGAGCTCAGTAGAAATGGGAAACATTGAGAGGAAATTGAGGAAAAATGGAAGAAGCAAATAAATGAATTGAAAAATTCTTGCGGCAAAATTTCGGAATGTGGAAGCTACAGCTGGAAGCTTTGTTGGTACAAAAAGACTTTGCAATAATGCTTGAAGGAAAGGCAAAGAAGCTGATTGTGATGTCCAATGAGGAGTGGGAGAAATTAGACAAGAAGGCGGTGGCAACAATAATTCTTTCCCTCTCCAGCAGCAAAAGGTCTTTGGGATCGTTTATCTGACATGTATGAAAATACTGTTGATGCACTGGTTCTTTCTGCAGGAGAGGCTGCAACAGGTGTGTAGGTGCTGGATTCCAGAGCTTCTTTCCAAGCCACATCACGCCAGAAGTTTTTTAAAAGTTATCAAGAGGGTAACTTTGGCAAGGTTTATCTTGGTGATGATGAACCTTGTGACATTATAGGCAAAGGTGAGGTTTATGTAGGATAGCTAGATGCTCAAGGTTGTAGTATCACTTTTCAATCAAGCACGTGGAAGGTGACAAAGGGAGCCTTGGTGATTGCTAGAGGCAGCAAATCAAGCACTTTGTATGTGCGAGAGAGTCACGTTGACGTGGGAGCTACGATGTGAGTTGTTGCTAGTTGTGGACAGTGGTTCAAAGATTTGGTACAAGAGGCTTGGTTATATGAGCAAAAAGGGACTTGAAATTTTGCATAAATAAATTAACTTCTAGGTTTAAAAAAAGTTGGTTTGGAATTGTGTGAGCATTTTATCTACATAAACAAAGAAGGATCAACTTCTCTACCACTGGACATGACAAGAAGACATGGCCATTGGAGCTCGTGCACTTGGATGTCTTTGGCCCCATGGAGATTGTTGTTGTCATTTTTACGACCCCCTTGGTCCATCAGTAAGAACCGATCAAAGATATGTTCTATGGACCAACGTTGCCTCGAGAGAAGACGATGGAATCATAAAGTATGAAGTGTTGTCTTGTCGGAAGTTTCTTTCCCAAGCCTTCTCTTCCTCTCTCTTCCCCGGAACTTTGGAACCCCGAGGTTCCGAAGTTCCCTTCCTTGGTCTCTTGTTCTCTTGCCCCGGAACTCCGAAACCCCGAAGTTCTCAAGTTGCCAGCCTTCCCAACTTCGGTGACCCAAGTCTCTGAAGTCCCCCCAACTTCGGCGACCCAAGTCTCCGAAGTTCCTAAGTCTTCTCTTCCCCAACCCCAGAACTCTGGAACCCCAAGGTTCCCAAGTCTTCCCAAATTTGGTGACCAAGGTCTCTGAAGTTTCCCCAACTTCGGTGACCCAGGTTCCCAAAGTTTTCCAAACTCCTTCTGGCTTGCAACACTTCTGGATGGCATGATTGACACTCAAAGCTTTAAATGCTTTGACGACTTTTGTGACTTGTGCACCTTTTTTTGTGGAGCCACATAGGTGCATTTAATGTTTTTGGCAGGATTTTCATCAACAGAGGTACAAGGTCATGCTTGTTGTAATGACTTATGTCATGTCTGCATACTCTGACTTTGGAAGGTCAGTCAATCCACCCTTCTCAGGGTTGCCTTATGTGGGTATGGCTAGGTTGCTTGCATGTACAGAAGTCAAGTGCATACACTTCTCTGCACTCTCAGACTAACATACAGGGGTCATGATCACTCTTGTAACCATTTTTCTATATAAAGGTTGTTAAGCCTCATTGTAAAAGGTTCTCTCCCTGGTGGCTTGAGCTATTCTATGCTCTCTCACTTCTCTTGTATTATTCTATATTTTGCAACTGTAAGTTGGCCATTGGCCTTATAATTAATTGAAATCACCATTCTTGCCTTCTTTTAACTTATGTATATTGTGTATGCTTTTTCTTACCTTCATCATAGGTGTATGTTTTGTGGCTCTTCTCTCATTTATGTTGTGTTAACTTATTTCTGAGTGTGACTTGTGGAAAACTTTCTCCCATCTTGGCATTCAACGAATTCTAACCTCCATACATGCATTGAGGTCACTCATACAACTGAAGTTTGTGCATCTCCTGGGTTTTTCAGTTGATTCTTTGTGTCATTTCGGGTAGGGAGAGGAACAATCTCTTCTTGGTGCATCACCTCCTTTTATTTCAAGCATTTCTTTCTTCCCTTTAACTCTGCAATTTGTTAGGATAGGCCTAGGAGTTAGTTTTGAAGTGTTGAGTTGGTTCAACACGTGCACCTAGATTGAGAAGGAAGTCGGCCTTCTTCGGAGATTCAACCCCCTTGTGCAAGGTCCCACACTTCAGGGTTGTTTCCATGTTTCACAAGGTTGCTGAGTTGATAGCTCATCAAGGGTGCGAGCTTTTGTGATAACAATTTTTGGCACGCCTGGTGGGGCTTAGTTCGACATACATGCTAAGGATTCAGTGCTAATTCTTAGTGTTTTAGCCTTTAGAGACAATCACCTTTCAAGCACTTGGCGACTCTGCTCAAAGTCCGGTTCTTGTTCATACGAAGTTCATAACTCAGGGACCCCAGAACCCTCAGGTTCCCAAGTCATCGCAACTTTCACAACTCTGAAACCTCGGAACCCCCAGGTTCCGAAGTGCTTAACCCCGGAACCCCAAGATTCTGAAGTCTCTGCTCAACAGGTCCACTGCTTGCTCATGACTTGTTACAGCTCTGGATTTCATGCCCAGAATTCATATAAGGGCGTCTTATAGAGGTAGTTTCTAGTTCGAAGAACTCTCATCTTCAGGCTCTAGAAGGCAAAGAGGTAGACCTTAATTATCACCAGTTAGAGAGGTCAGGGTTGTAAACACTTCATCTCCCAGGTCTCATTCTACCCCTCCATTTACAAAACCATTACTATCAAGGGATCCCACCACTCATATCAATAGACTATTGTTTCACATGGCAAGAAATCAGGTTTGTGTTACTTTCAATGGGGGGAGTCCCCTTATTTTGACTCAATGGAATGACATACCAATGGCTGCGTTGAAGAGTATACCATACTTTATTGGTGAAACAGCGACTACATGCCCATTGAGCACATTCAAGACATTGCAAACATTTGCTTCATCCATAATATCACTCAGTATGATGTTGTTGTCAGACTCTTAGCCACATCTTTGAAAGGCAAAGCTTTGCAGTGGTATAGAAGGTTGCCATCTAGCTTCATTCACAATTGGGATGAATTGGGGGAGAGGATGTGCAACCATTTCGAAGACAAAAGTGACCACCTATCACTTGTGGAGCAGTTGACTACGATCAAGAGGGCACCCCATGAGTTCATGGGAGATTACAATTTCAGATTCCATAAGACATGGAATATAATTCTTGCTCTAGTGAAGCCATCTCCAAAGCATGCCTTCTTGTATTATCTTAGAGCTCTCAACAGCGATATAGTTGTCATGGTACAATCAATGGGTGGAGCCTCTCTACCAGGTGCATATGACATAGCCATAAGAGCAGAAAATTGTTTGATTCAGGCTAGGAAGATAGCTCCAAGGCCTCCAATGTCTCTCTTCCCAGAAGCTCCTACTCAACAACCCACCTTGGCTCCTATCCCCATGGCACCCGCAGGACAATCATCCACCCCATTTACATCCTCCAATGAGCTCCATGAGGTCAAGGCTCTATTGCAAAATTTTAGCAATGAGTTGGTGACGCTAAAAAGGCAACAAGCCCAACATAGTAGACCTTATCAGGCACAAAATCACAACTATCAGCAGAATAGGCCACCCTTTCAAGGGCAAAACCAATGGAGCAACGCCAGGCCTTTGAATAGTGTAAACTCCACAGCTGCAAGCAACTCAAAGGCAATAGTTCCAATGCAAAATAACCTCGCCCAAGAGCAAGATTGGTGTCAACCATGCAATCAGCCACACAACCAAGGTGCATGCCAAAATGGAGGGTTTGTCCAAACCTTAGTGGTGCAGGATGAGCCGACCACTTCTGGCCAGCAATATGACCCAAATTAGCCTACTGTTGGCACTCAGGCTTACTTACAGGGGGATTCTACCTTTGTCAATTGGCAGGAGGCATAATTTTGTGGTTTGAACCAAACAAATGGTGAGTCTATGCTACAATATACAAGGTCAAAGAAGAGAGCCATGGAGGTTGCCTCACCTTCAACATCAATCCAAGCTCCAACACCCAATGTAGCCGCCCATGATACAAGCCAGAGTACCATGCAAGGGAGCAAGAGGCGGGAGGAGGCCCAAGTCGTCCAAAGAGCAAAGGCAGACCTTGTAGCCTCAAGGGGGCCTCTAAAGTCAGTTGTTGTTCCTTTCAACATAGTTGATTAGATGAAGAAGGCCAACCTCAACGTCACAATGTGGGAGGCTCTTTCAATCCCATCTCAAAGGGATTTGCTTAAAGAAGCACTGAAAGATGTCAATCAGTCAGATGATGAGGCAACAGTTAGCGGAAAGGCAGTCTCCACCAGTTTGATGCAACCCAAGGAGGAAGAGGATTCAAGCAAGGTCAGCAAGCCTCCCCCCTTCTATCTCTCCTTAATCATAGGAGATAACTTGGTTCACAACTACATGATAGATTCAGGAGCTAGTAGCTTAGTCATGGCTAAGAAGGTAGCTAATCTTCTTGGCATAGAATACGAACCTGTGACCAAAGGGGTGGTCCAATTAGATGGCACTTCTATTAAGACAGTAGGGGTGGTAAAAAAATTGAAGTTAACTTTGCATGCATGCCCTGGTAGCACTGTCTTGCAAGACGTATCAATCATCTACCTCACTGCCTTCTTTGCCATCTGCCTGTCTAGAGACTCCACCGCCAAGATAGGTGGGTACCTGTCTTCTGATTGGTCCCACATGCTATTTCGAACAAGGTATGGTACCAAGGTCACCATAAGGGCAGAGCCCATTGCCCAAAACCACATTGAGCCCTACACCCTAGCCCTATAAACATGAATTGCAGTTTGCATGAAGAGGGGGAGGAGTGTACTCTCTGTGAGCCTGCCACTCTTTTGCAAGAGGTTCTTGATTGCTTGTTGGACGAATGGGCCAATGCTTTTTAGTTCGATCCATTAGTTGAGACTGAAGAGACTGGGTTGGCACCTATTGTATCCATGAAGAGGATACTCCTATCCCTAACCTCATCAAGACACAAGGAGGCTCGGAGGGCTTATCGAACACGTTTTTTGATTGTTCAAGAAACAAGAATGGTGCATGTGCCAGTGTGATGCTTGTTTCTCCTAAGCAGGAGAAATATTTCTTCTCTTGTAGGCTTCAATTTGGTTGTACCAACAATGTCGCTGAGTATGAAGCCTTGATCCAAGGTTTCCAACTTGCACAAAGCAGAAAGCTTAGATCTTTGCAAGTATTTGGAGATAGTGAGTTGGTTGTTAACCACATCTGAACCCAAAGTGTAGCAAAAAACAACCTACTCAAATCATACAAACATAGGGTTTGGGATTTGATTGAAGGATTCGAGACCTTCAATATCTAGAGCATTCCTAGAAGTCAGAACAAGCATGCTGATAGGCTTGCAGCGGTTGGTGCTCAATTCGACATATCAGCGCATGTTGCAAGTGAGAAGGAGCAACACATCAAGCTTGTTGTGAGGCCTATTCTTCCTGACAATCAGGTAAATTGGCAAGTGTTCGAAAGTGATCAACAGATCGTCAACTTCTTGCAAAATGAAGCAGAGTTTTCTACTAAAAATCAGTCTAAGTTGCAAGACCAGTATAGAGATCAAATCATGCAGCTCAACTCCAACAAGTTGCCTAAAGGTCTAGTTACCTTGGAAGGCATTTTCAACTCGGATGATCAGTTGAAGAAGAAGATGAACTTAGCTGCAAAGAGGGGGGATTACAAGTTGGTTGTTGTTGCCAAAGGTAGGTCTCTAAACTTGGGCAAGGTGTGTTCCTCAACCGAACAAGAGGCATTTGTTGAGCTTTGTCAAGAGTATGAAGACACAGTTGCTTGGACCTATGAAGACTTGAAGGGTTTCGACCCTAGCTTAGCCCAGCATACTATAGAGCTAAACCCGGATGCAAAGCCAATTAGATAAAAGCAAAGGCCAATAAACCCCAACATTGAGCCACTAATGAGGAAGGAGTTGACCAAGCTCATAGAAGCCAATATCATCTTCCCTATCAAGCACTCCTCCTAGGTGGCCAACCTTGTCCTTGTCAGACTATGTGTAGACTTTAGGGATCTCAGTAGAGCCTCCCTCAAGGATCACTACCCCCTTCCCTCTATGGAGCAAATTCTCCAAAACGACAGTGGCTCGGAAAGATTTTCATTCTTGGATGGGTATTCAGGCTACAATCAGATCTTGGTCCAAGAATCAAACCAACACAAGACCGTATTTACTACTAAGTGAGGTACCTATGTTTATTGTAAAATGCCCTTTGGGCTAACCAATGCAGGTGCCACATTTCAAAGAGCAATGGACATGGCTTTCAAGGGGGTATTAGCAAAGTTTGTGCTTGTATACCTTGATGACATAATTGTTTATTCGAAGCATGCAGCTGACCATATTGGTCATCTTGAGCAGGTGTTCATAAAATGCAAGGAGTATGGTGTGTCCTTGAACCCTAGCAAGTGTGTATTTTCTACTGATCAAGGAAGATTGCTAGGACACATCGTATCCAAGGAGGGTTTGACCACTGATCCAGAGCGAGTGGAGGCTATTCTTTCTCTTCCACTCCCCTGTCACAAGAAAGGATTGCAAGGTTTCCTTGGTAGGATCAACTTTGTGAGGAGGTTCATTCCCAACCTTGCCACCATGGTAAAACCCCTCACCTCCCTGTTGAAGAAAATTTTGGTTTTCAGTTGGACCAAGGAGGGGAGGGTCGGCTTTGAAGAGATTAAATAAGCAATTGCTCAGGCCCCTACCCTTGTCAATCCTAACTATGAAAGGGATTTTATCCTCTATACCTTTGGAGGAGAATCTAGCATCTCAGTTGTCCTAACACAACTGAACTATGATAATTTGGAGCAACTTATTGTTTTCTTTAGTGAGGGGCTAAAGGACTATGAGCTTAGGTATAGTTATGTAGAAAAGCAAGTCCTCACTATGGTAAGGGCATTAAAAAAGTTAAGACACATGTTGTCCAACAACAGGATCTAGCTCTTAGTTCCGCATGCAAGTGTCAAAGATTTCCTTCTAAAGAAGAGGGTTGGGTGGATAACCAAGGTCATGGAGTATGACATCAACATCAAGATCACCAAGCTTGTAACGGGCAGGGGCCTATGTAAACATCGCATCTCATCTTCTATGACTACTTCAGATGTCGCCCTTGTGTTACAAGAGGATCAACCAACTGGCAACAACACTCAATTCAATTGGGTAAGTGACATGACCACCTTCTTAATGGAAGGTAGATACCCCCAAGGTTTGGACAGGACCAAAAGAAGGCATTTCAGGTTGCAGTCCATTCCCTATGTCTTAGTGAATGGTACTCTTTTTCGAAAAGACTCTAATGGACTCTTACTAAGATGTATCGAGCAAAACCAAGTCAGCAGATTGTTAGAGGATTTTCATGATGGCTCTTCAGGGGGCCACTTCTCTGCAAGGACTGCGACTATCAAAATAATGAGGGCTAGTTATTACTGGCCATCCTTATTCAAGGACTCACATAGATGGGTGAAGAATTGCAAGAAATGTCTCTCTTCTATGGGAAACAAAGACTAGCTGCCCTACCTCTTCACCCCATCCAAGCAGATCAATCGTTCGCCCAATGGGGTTTAGATTTCATTGGCATGATAAATCCACCTTCTAGTGTTGGCCATAAGTGGATCTTGGCTGCAACAAATTACTTCACTAGGTGGACAGAGGCAGTTGCATTGAGGGATGCCACTGAAGCCTCAGTGTTGGAATTCCTTGATGGAATTGTGACAAGATTTGGCGTCCCCTCCACCATCATATCAGACAATGCCAGGGCATTTGTTGGAACCCAAATCAGTTCTTGGGCAATTAAGCATGGTGTATACTTGAAGATGTCATCCAACTATTACCCTCGGGGTAATGGTTTAGTTGAATCTTCCAACAAGAACCTCATCAGGACAATTAAAAGGACTATTGAAGACAATCAGAGGGCATAGCATACTAAGTTGAGGACAGCCTTATGGGCTGACAGGATCACACCCAAGAGGGCGATCGGTAGCTCCCCTTTCATGCTAGTATATGGGAAGGAAGCAATACTCCCAACTTCCCTAGAGTTACCCTCTCTTGAACTAGCACATAAGCTGGAATTAACAGAGAATGATGCCATGATAGTAAGGCTAGCTGAGCTGATGGAGCTGGAGGAGGTTAGAAGTCAGGCTATGCATACACTTGAGACTCATCAAGAGCAGGTCAAGAAGGTTTTTGACAAAAAGGCTACTAATAGGGTCTTCAAAGAGGGAGATCTAGTTCTCAAGTGGGATGCAGACAGAGCCAAAGCTAGGTGACACTCCAAATTTGATGCTATCTGGAGTGGTCCATATGTCATCACTAATTGCAAGGAGGCCAATACATTTCATCTCTCCAGGCTTGATGGCGAAGTTCTTCCAATCCCAGTGAATGGGATTCATCTCAAGCCCTGCTTCTGAAGAGGGTGTTGATAACTATGTAAATATTAGACTAGAAGTTGTTTTGCTTTCATAAGTGCTTGTAGACCTGCGACATTCTCCTTAAGAGGGTATGTGCTCTAGTTTCCAATTTTCCTCCAAGTGATGGTGCACACATGTTTTGGGTCTTTTCAATGACTCAGTGCCCAATGGATGTTCAAAGCTTCTGGACTTCATGCTTAGCAGGCAAGCATCCCGTAGAGGTTTTCAAAATGATGTCATTTTTTTGACACCCTTGGTGGTCCATCAATAAGAACCAATTAGAGATATGTTCTATGGACCAGCAATGCCTCAGTTAATCAAGAGAAGACGATGGAATCGTGAAGTATGAAGTGTTGTCTTGTCAGAAGTTCCTTTCCCAAGTCTTCTCTTCCTCTCCCTTCCCCGGAACTCCGAAACCTGAGGTTCCAAAGCTCCCTTCCTTGGTCTTTTGTTCTCTTGCCCCGGAACTCCGGAACCCCAAAAATCCCAAGTTGCTAGCCTTCCCAACTTCAGTGACCCAGGTCTCCGAAGTTCCCCCAACTTCGACGACCCAGGTCTCCAAAGTTCCCCCAACTTCGGCGACAACTTTGGTGATCCAGGTCTCTGAAGTTCCTAAGTCTTCTCTTCCTAACCCCAAAACTCCAGAACCCCAAGGTTCCCAAGTTCCCAAGTCTTCCCAACTTTGGTGACCCAGGTCGCTAAAGTTTCCCCCAACTTCGGTAACCCAGGTCCTCGAAGTTTTCCAAACTCCTTCTGACTTGCAACACTTCCGAATGGCGTGATTGACACTCAAAGCTTTAAATGCTCTGACGACTTTTGTGACTTGTGCACCTTCTTTTGTGGAGCCACAGGGGTGCATTTAATGTTTTTAGCAGGATTTCCATCAAGAGAGGTACGGGGCCATGCTTGTTGTAATGACTTATGTCATGTCTGCATACTCTGACCTTGGAAGGTCAGTCAATCCACCCTTCTCAAGGTTGTCTTTTGTGGGTATAGCAAGGTTGCTTGCATGTACAGAAGTCAAGTGCATCCACTTCCCTACACTCCCAAACTGACATACAGGGGTCATGATCACTCTTGTAACCATTTTTCTATATAAAAAGTTGTTAAGCCTCATTGTAAAGGGTTCTCTCCCTGCTGGCTTGAGCTATTCTATGCTCTCTCACTTCTCTTGTATTATTTTGTATTTTGCAACTTGTTGTGACGTTTTCACACATCACCCCATTGCAAATGGGGACCCTTGCTTTTTGCTTTTTAGGGTTTGTTTTCTGGGTCTTTTAGGGTTTTGTTAGTTAGCCTTTGCATTTTGAGTGTTGTCGGGGGGATCAATAGGATAGCAGGTCCTGCTGGAGTGAAGTCCTAATCCTGAAAATTTGGCTAAGTCTGAAAGTCCTGATCCTGAAATTTGGCTAAGTTTGAAAGCCCATATCCTGAAATTTGACTAAGTCTGGAAACTGAAAAACCTCAAAAAACTAGATTTTGCAATATAACTTCTGGAGGTCTGAAACCACTCTCAAACATCCTGAAAGTATATATGGAATATAACTTAAAGTATAACTTATACTTAAATGTTATATTCCATAAAAATTATCCTGATAGAGAGTTCGAAAAGTCAAATTTCGCTCCTGTCCTTCACTGAGGATCCAGAGCGAATTTCGCTCCTGTCCCTCTCCAAGGGACCAAGACGAAGCGCTCTTGTCCCTCACCAAGGGTCCAGGGTGAAAAGGCTTATTTGAGTCATTCCTGACCTTGTTTGGTCAGATTGAAACGTCAAAGGCATGGTCAAGGACGAAATGAGCATGATAGAGCATCCAGACTTGACAATGAAATGATGAAGTTTTTGCCTAGGAGGTCAAATTCGCTCTTGTCCCTCACTGAAGGACCAGAGCGCTTTTCTTTATATGCACAATTTTAGACCCTTTTTGGACATTAACTTTTATTCATAGCATGAAGTAAGGTGAAATCTTCCCTAGCAAAGGAAATTTGAGATGAAAATTGTAGTGATTTGGCCTTGAGAACAAAAATCGCTCCTGTCCCTCACTGAAGGACCGGAGCTTGAATTCCGAATTTGCATTATCCTCGCAAGATTTAAGTGATTTCGCGATTTGAAGAGGTCAAAAGAAGTATGTTTTTCCCGTTGAATATAACTTGAATAGGCCACAAAGGAGAGAATCAACCCAAGTTGCACTAGGCACTCCTGTCCCTCTCCAAGGGACCAGAGCGATTTTCTCACAAGACAAACTTCGGGCAAAGGCAAAGCAAGTTTTATGTTTGAAATGAATGAAAAGGGGCGTGATTGGTACAATGAAGATAATTTCGAAGGCTAGCAAAACACAAGTAAGCTCATAGTTGCAAAATCGCTCCTGTCCCTCTCCAAGGGACCAGAGCGAAATCTTCAAAATGCCTAAGTGCCTAACATTTTGAAATGCT
The DNA here is from genome assembly GCF_030272615.1 of Cryptomeria japonica. Taxonomy (NCBI): domain Eukaryota; kingdom Viridiplantae; phylum Streptophyta; class Pinopsida; order Cupressales; family Cupressaceae; genus Cryptomeria; species Cryptomeria japonica. Next base: position 596,278,171 of record NC_081409.1, read on the forward strand.
ATTTCTTGTTGTCAGGACTCAAGATGAAGTGGGGAGTGATGTTCTACGTCTAGAAAGTAATTCGAGGTTGATATGATCAAGAGTTTATGCAATGAACCAAAAGTCGCTCCTGTCCCTCACCAAGGGACCAGGGTGAAAATGTCCTAAGGAACACTCCTTCCAAAGATCGAATAGATTAAACTCAAAATTCCAAACAAGAATCCCATTTTGGACGTCCAGGAAGAGATTTTGAACGTGAAAGCAAGGAATACAAGGCCAAAATGAAAAGGCGCTCCTGTCCCTCTCCCAGGGACCAGAGCGAGGTTATTAACAAATTGATATTTTTACTATGCCTAAATGCTAATGTCCTTCAAATCACATTAAATGCCAATTTCGCTAAAACTCCAAAATATTTTAAAAATCAAATTGACATTTAATAAAAGCGCATAGCATTTAATAATTAATTTTGAGCCTTGGAAAATCGTTTTTTTTAATTATTAATTGAGGCATTTCGAAGTTAATTATAATTAAATTAAAATTAAAAGAGGAAGCGCTTGAGGTATTATTTTTATTCATTTTATCAAGTCGGCCTCTTCTTTTTTTATTTTTTTTATTTTTTTTTGCCTTTATTTGCAAGGTCGGCCTCATGGGTAAGTGGAAGGTGAGCGCTTTATATATTGGAGGTGTTTTTTCATTATTCAAATCATTCACTCATTGTTTCAAGTGCGATTTGGAGAAGCAAGGAAGGAGGTGCGAAATCTAGCTTGTGTGGAGCGAATTTCTACTAAGTGTGGAGAAGCTAGTGGAGGGCGAAATTCATCTTGAAGGCTATTGGAGAGGCGTATTTCTTGCTAGTTTGGAGGATAATTTCTAGATTTTTGAAGACATTTGAAGGCGAATTTCCAGATTTTTGAAGAGGAAGATGGAGTTCTTTTCCAAGCTAAAGGAGGTGCATTTTATCCAAGGGAGAGCTTTGATCTACACTTTGCCTAGCAAAATTCATCTATTTTTACATCATTTCTTAGAGTTAATTCTCAAGAGGAGGTATGGCAAAATCATCTTGACACCCTTATTCAAGGTTTGATTTTTTTAGACATTTTTTTGGAAAAATCTAAGTATTACATGGTTAATTAGGAAATGATAACTCAAGATTTATCATGAAGTTTCCTAATTAAAATCTTGAATCTTCCTTTTAAAGTTTAATTTTTAGATTTCAAGATATATTACTAATTTTAATATTTTGTGTAGGCATCAAATGGAGATCCCGGAGTTGTAAAATCAAGCCAGATCAAGGACGGTCTCCTCCAAGGACGATCAAGCAAGGACAAGGACAACCTTCTTCGAGCCTAGCATCGACAAGGACGACTTTCTTTGGACTAACGTCATCAAGGGCGACCTCTTCCAATCCAGCATTCCAAGGCGAGGTACAACAATCATCCTGCAAATCAAGGACACAAGAAGTTAGAACAAGGGTTTGTTGAAGAAGCAGATAGTTCCAGATGAATTAATTAAAGCTAGCTTCTCAACAACATCAAGTTGAATATCTACCAAGTTACAAGTGTTAGACGAGGTGGCATCCTAGTCATCACTTCTCCAGTCAGTGTGGTCCACCTTAGCATTTCCAGATTCAATGTACCTAACTCATGGAAGGTGGCACAAACTCCGATGTACCTACCCCGACTATCCATTGGTGGAATTTTCTAGAGAGGACATATGTCCAAGCAATACAATTTTATCATTGGTCAAGCATTAAATGTTATGTAATGGTTGTAACAAACCCTAATTAGGGTTTTCATTGTTGAATCTTGGCCATTGATCTCGAATTGATCTAAGCCATCGAATTGTATTGAGGGCACTATATAAGCCCTGGCATTTCATTTTGTAAAGGCAATTAGGATATAGTTAGAAATAGTTGGAAGCAGTTAGCAGATAGAGAGTAGTTAAAAGGTGATTAGAATAGCAATTAGAGTAGAGTAGAGAGAGAAGGCAAAGATTGTTGCCAAGATGTTGTTGTAAAAGACTTGTAACTTCATTGAAGAAATGGTGAAATTTATGGGTCGATTCGACAATTTGCATGGTCTTTATACTTCTCATGTTTGATTTTATTATTAGATGAGTGGAAGAAATGTGCTTGATTGATGGTGGAATTCGTATATCCATACTACTAGCAATTTGTTGATTGCAGACTTGCCTTGCGTAGTCAACTGGAATCATTCAGCTTAAGCTTAACTTCAATTGTCGCTTCTTCATTGATATGTATCAACCTGATGGTGTCTATGCCTGCAGTGATGATTTGAATATCATAAAGCTTTCCTTCGAAGATCGCACTAGTCTTGTGGAGATGGTCCTGCGATGTCAAAACAAGACCTAGTTAGAATTTCATCAAAGATCAATCATTGCTCCTACATTCCTTAGTATTAGGATTAGATTCTCTCCTCGCCCTCGTCTTTTTTCCTTTTTTCAAATCAAAGCTAGTGAAATCCTATGTTCCAGCAATATTCAAAGCAAATCAGAAGTTCAATCATCAAATGTAAGTCCCCTTGTGATTCCAGCAAATCACATCATACCACAGAGAGCTTATCCACACGTAGAGATCCTACATCAAAGAACCTTGGAGTCATCCTGATTGGTCCTTTTTCGCGATATCTTCAGCAATCAGAGGCTTTACTCAAGAGAGGATAAGGTACCTTTAGGTATTTTATTCTGTGTTTGATAGTGTACAAAATACACGTCAACACAACTGTAAGTTGGCCATTGGCCTTATAATTAATTGAAATCACCATTCTTGCCTTCTTTCAACTTATGTATGTTGTGTATGTTTTCTTACCTTGATTATAGGTGTATGTTTTGTGGCTCTTCTCTCATTTATGTTGTGTTAACTTATTCCTGAGTGTGACTTGTGGGAAACCTTCTCCCCTCTTGGCATTCAGCGAATTCTAATCTCCATACATGCATTGGGGTCACTCATACAACTTAAGTTTTTGCATCTCCTGAGTTTTTCAGTTGATTCTTTGTGTCATTTTGGGTAGGGAGAGAAACAATCTCTTCTTGGTGCATCACCTCCTTTTATTTCAAGCATTTATCTCTTCCTTTTACCTCTGCAATTTGTTAGGATAGGCCTAGGAATTAGTTTTGAAGTGTTGAGTTGGTTCAACGCCTGCACTTGGATTGAGAAAGAAATCGGCCTTCTCCGTAGATTCAACCCTCTTGCACAAGGTCCCACACTTTGAGGTTGTTTCCATGTTTCATAAGGTTGCTGAGTTGATAGCTCATCAAGGGTGCGAGCTTTTGTGATAAAAATTACATGAACTGGTGGGCCTAATTTCTATGTTATTTTCCTAGATGATTACACTCGAAAAGTTTGGTTTTATATGGTAAAAAGAGAATATGAAGTGTTTAGCATATTTAAAATTAGTAAAGCACTTGTAGAAAATCAAACCAACAATAAAATTAAATGCTTAAAAACAAACAATGGTGGTGATTTTTGTTCGATAGACTAGTTTTGTGCAAGAAATGGTATTAAAAGGATCAAAAGTGTTCCTTTTACACTTCAAGAGAACGGTGCAATTGAGAGGATGAATTGGACTATTTTGGAGAGAGCATGAAGCATGCTCCCAAATGCTGGTTTGGAAAAACATTTTTGTTCAGAGGTTGTTAATACAATTGTTTACTTGATTAACAGAGCTCGATCTTCTCAATTGAATTTTCATATCCTAGAGGAGAAGTGCTCGAGACATAGAATTTCTTATAGCCATTTGTGGGTGTTTGGATGTGAGGCATTTGTTCATATTCCTCAGGAAAAACGAATCAAACTTGATGTTAAGTCTAAGAGATGCATTCTCATTAGATATGGAGAAGAGAAATACAGTGACATGTTGTGGGATCCGATTGCTAAGTAGGTAACTAAAAGTTGGGATGTATTTTTCAATAAAAAAATGATGCCTAGTCTGCTAGAACAGGGGAAACCTACTAGAGAATATGTGCCAATGGATGATATTCTCAATGGTAGTTTACTAACATTGCCATAGTTAACTATAAATCCTTCAACGTCGTGTTTTGGGGATTGTGTGCATGAATTACCATGGGCTCTAGATGAGACTTTGAATTTCGTGCCCACTCCTTCACATGAGTTGTGGCTAAAAAAGGAGCCACCAACTTTATAATTACGACCTTTCCAAAATAAAAGTCTGATGCCTTTAAATACACAAGAGTTACATGAACAAGATACTAAGAAAGTTCAAATTCCTTAGTTGAGTAGGTCTACAAGGAGGTGTAGAGCTCTATCAAATTTAATGAATTTTAATTCATTATTTGTTAATATTTGATCAAGATGAACTTGCAACATTTGAACAAGCATGTAACGATAGAGATTGCACAAAATCGATAGAGGTTATAAGGGAAGAGATGGGTTTGTTGATGACAAATCGGACTTGGGATTTGGTTCCTCTTCCACCCAACCAGAAAGCTTTGAAAAATAGGTAGGTATTGAAGTGAAAAAAGAGGATGGTGGCAAGAAGCAATACCAGGGAAAATTAGTAGGGAAAGGATATGACCAACAAAAGGGTGTTGATTTCACCAAAAAAAATTCGCTTGTAGTGAAAATGACTACTATTCGGGCAATGTTGGGATTAGTTGTTGTTTATGATCTTTAATTGGAGTAGCTTGTTATAAAGACCGCCTTTTTATATGGTGGTCTTGAAGAAGTATTGCTGGAAGGTTTTGAGAAAGAAGGGCAAGAGAATCTAGTTCGTAGATTGAAACAAAGCTTGTATGGGTTGAAACAAGCTCTGTGGCAATGATACCTCAAGTTTCATTCCTTCATGGCTGAGCAAAATTTCTCTAGGTGTGAATCTGATCAATGTGTTTATTACAAGGCTTTGGAGAATAGTGAATTTTTTTTGCTACTATTGTATGTTGATGATATGCTAGTGTCCAGCACTAGCATGGCTATTGTTAGAAATTTAAATCAACAGTTAGCTAACAATTTTTCTATGAAGGATTTAGGAGTTGCAAAGAAAAATTTTGGCATGACATTATATGAGATAAGCAGAAGCATGAATTGAATTTGCCACAAGAAAAATATGTAGAAAGGTTTTGGACAGATTTGGTATGAATAATGCTAAGCCAGATAGCACACCTCTTGTTGATCACTTCAAACTTTCAGCTGAGATGTGTCCTCAAGCAGCAAAAGAAAAAATTTCATGGAACAAGTGCCTTATCCCTCTACTATTGGGAGTCTCATGTATGCAATGGTTTGCACAAGACCCCACATTGCTCATGTAGTGGGAGTAGTTAGAAGATACACGAGCAATCTAGGTAAGACTCATTGGCAAGCTATCAAATGGATTTTGAGATGTATGAAGGGCACTTCTAACTATGTTTTGTGTTTTAGAGGAAAAGATGCACAACTGCAAGGTTTTGTTGATTCCAATATGGCTGGTGACTTGGACAAATGGAGATCAACCATTGGGTATATATTTAGTTTTGCAGGGGCAGTGATCAGTTGGGTTTCTAGATCACAACAAGTGGTAGCACTCTCTACTACCAAAGTTGAATACATTGCTCTCACCAAAGGTAAAAAGGAAATGTTGTTGCAGAAATTGTTAGCTGAGTTGGGAAGCAAATGAAAGGAACTCACCTTGTACAGCCACAACAACATCGTATACATTTGGCCAAAAATGTAGCTTTTCACAACAGGATAAAGTACACTGAGATAAGATACCATTTCATCTAGAGTGTTCTTAAGGCAAGTTCAACTTGGAAAAGATACATACTAGTTTGAATCTTGTTGGTGCATTTACCAAGGTTGTTCTCAAAGAGAAATGGGAGTTTTGCGAAGCTTCTTTTGGTTTAGTGAAGTTGTGATATTAAATCCAGAAAGGCGAGTGACCTCTTTGAGTTGCAGCATGGTTTGGACTTCAAGTGGGATATTTTTGGGTGCTTCATGCCCTGATCTGATTTTTTACTCCAACGATGAAATTGTCTTACAAGTTGTAAGACTTCACAATTTTAAATTGAACAATTCATACCAGCCATGAAGAATGGAAGATATTATAATGAATTGTTTCCATTTTCCAAGGTTAGCAATCTCACAATTGGTGACCAACATCATGCCAAGTATAAGGAATATTATCAAAAGGTGGTTTGGTTAACTTAAGAGATATTGTTAGGGAATGATTCATTAAGATCAAACAATGCAATTAATTAACTATGGGAAAGGAGTGATTGAAGAAGGAAAGGGCACCTCTATTGCAAACAATGCAACCGCTGAAAGGGTCATGACTGGCCACAATCAATCAAAGGATATAAAGGACCATTCTTGCATTCAAGAACATGGAATCAAACCATTGAATCTTATCTTACAAAACACCTACATTTTGCAGATCGGTTACTTGCTACAGTTGGGTCTCAATCAAATTTTACAGATCGTTACAAATGCATGGATATATAGATAGGGAAATCATACCAATATAAGGGTTCAGCAGTTCTATTATATCATATCATGATGATTGGAAAGAATCCACTGCTCAGTTAACCTGAACAGATTTGTCTAATTTCTAAGTGTCATATCAGGCCTACCATTGGATACCCATAGTTGTATCATACTAAATATAAGGAGAGTTATATTAATGTTATTAACATGTTGATGATACACCCCAGAAGCCTTCAGTATTTCAAAACATAAACTTCAATATTCATTACAGATTTGTGGCTTCATTATTATTGACATAATATCTTCTTCTATATATACATGATCAACAACCAAAACCATTGTTTGTATATGCTTTTCGATTTGATTGTGTGAGTGTTTTTGCATCAATGTTTTGGATCACACTCCATGATCTTTCATTAGGATGATAGAGAGCATAAGGAGAAAAAAAATACGTTTTGGATCACACTTCGTGATCCATCATTAGAATGATAGAGAGCATAAGGAGAATTTTTTTTCTCCTTATGCTCTCTAGCATCTAGATGATGGATCACGGAGTGTGATCCAAAAGGTTGATGCAAGAACACTCACACAATCAAATCCAGAAGCATTTACAGACAAACGAATTATTGTGGAAATCTACTGACATTAACTAAAACTGTTGTTAAATTAGATTGATTCTTTGAGTAAATCAAAAGTGATAATAAATCTAGAAGGGTTATTGGTTCATGCCTAGTTGATACCTTAATCTATTAGCTTGGAAACAAAATCTAAGTAGTCCAAAAACATGAATTACAAGTGGTTTAAAAGCTTGTTCTTGCCAACCTGAGGGAAATAGTTGATGCAATTAAGTCAATGAGCTTTAAGGGCTATAGAAAGGGAAAGAAAGAAAACTCCAGTAGCCCAAGCCAAGGAACATATGGAACATGAGTTCAGAGCCTTTATGGAACAAACTGCCCAAGCCCTACAAAACATAACTATAGGTAATCTTAGAGAAGACCCTAGAAATGAGAGGGAAAATGCCCCAAATCAATCAGAAAGTGATAATAGAACTACCCAAGAGTCAACCCCAAGAACAAATGAACCAAATTTCCTATTAGGGAGGAACCATCAAGGGGAGGTGAAGAAACAAATACCCCTAGTACAAAGAGAACTTGTTGTAGAATATGCAAGACTAAAACCTGAAATAAAAAAGAGTATCCCTTTTTTGAGTTTTGTGAGGCCGATGCAAGGAGGAACCATAGGACAATAACACAAACCAACCTAGAAATACAACACAAGTGAGAAAATTTATCATCCCCAACTTTGATGGATCCAAGAAGCTCACAACCCTTTCATGGATTTAAAAATTGGAAACATACCTCACCCTTTGCCCTATGATAGAAAAGGATGCTATTACATTCACCATACTACACCCAGAAGGAATGGAACATGATTGGTGGCATCATGGCCTAATTACTTAAGACCACAAAAGTATAAGGACCTATAATATCTTCAGGAAGAAACTCATTGAAATATTTGACCAGACCCACCCCCAAAAATGTTTTTAAAGAGCTAACAAGAATAATGCAAAGAGGAACCCTTAAAGACTACATCACAACATTCCAGAGGTTAGTTGTTATAGTCCTTGAGATATTTGAAGAATGCCTTACTTATTCATAGAAGGCCTTTCGGACTCACTCCATGGGTTGGTAAGTGCATTTGACCCAACCACCCTTCATGAAGTAATATTAAGAGCTAATAGGCTTAATACCAAATCAAGGGACAATTTCGTACAAAAAATCAACCCTCTCCCCCTCTATCTTATAATGAAACAAAGGAGCTTAGAAACAAAGGTCTATGTTTCCAAAGTAAGGAAAAATGGGAATATGTACACAATTGCTATCAAGAAAAATTTAAAAGACGCTGAGAAGATTCAAAAGGAAAACATTTGTGCTTCAAATGCAAAAAAGAATGGAGGCCCAAACACATGTGAAAGCCAATTACGTAATATAGAAGCAATGCTTGATGGTGAAACAAAAGGAAATCCAAGTAAGAAAGCAAGGCACGATGAGGAAGATCTTAAAAGCATCCAAGCAAGGACAATAAACAAATGGATCTTTTTGGAGGAGCCAATCCAATAATTATCGTGCCCTTACATCCTCAAAATCTATGAGACATATCAAGCAAATGTTTGAAGCATATTGGAGAAATTTTATGACACATCAATGAGCATACAAGAGTAGAAGGATTGAGGTTAGGCCCACTTTTTGACTCGAAATGAATTAGGAGTAGAAGGATTGGGGTTAGGCCCACTTTCTGACTCAAAATGGTTAGGAGCAAAATAATTGGGGTTAGGCCCACGGTTTGGCTCAAAATGGATTAGGAGCAGAAGTATTGGGGTTAGGCCCATTTTCTGGCTCAAAATGGATTAGGAGCAAAAGGATTGGGGTTAGGCCCACTTTTTGGCTCAAAATGGATTAGGAGCAGAAGGATTGGGGTTAGGCCCACTTTTTGACTCAAAATGGATTAGGAGTAGAAGGATTGGGATTAGTCCCACTTTTGGCTCAAATGGAAAGACAGGGTTAGGTCCACTTTCTAGCTCAGAAAAAAAAAGGAAGGATCTAACAACATGTGTATTTGTTTGTATACTATGTCTGCATATATTCATGTGTATACTTTGAGTATTTGTGTATGCTCCATGGTTGCATATACTCACGTGTATATTTCGTATTTTTATGTGTATTCTCCATGTTTGGTTCATACTTGATATGTCCTAGAGATGAGAATAACTAGAAAGATATGAATTGCATTTGAGGTCATAGATGTGTGTCATGCTTCTAATACTCGTCTTAATATATGTTAAGATCGGCCTCACTTTGATGTAGAGAGATATCCAAGATATTGTGCAAACATTGGGTCAACCAAATCAATACAAACCTAGGGTTGGTTTGAGACCTTCATTGCTTGAGGACAAGCAATTTTGGGAAGGATGGATTTTAATGCCCCGATCTGATTTTTTACTCTAGTGATGAAATTGTCTTACAAGTTGTAAGACTTCACAATATCAAATCGAACAATTTGCACAACCATGAAGAATGGAAGAATGTTATAATGAATTGTTTCCACTTTCCAAGGTCAGCGATCTCACACTTGGTGACCAATGACTTGCTAGTATAGGGAATATTACTAAAAGGTGGTTTGGTTAACTTAAGAGATATTATTAGGGAATGATTCATTAAGTTTAAACGATGTGATTAATTAACTAGGGGAAAGGTAGTGATTGAAGAAGGAAAGGGTGACTCTCTTGCAAACAATGCAACTGCTGAAAGGTGTTGAAATGTGGCGACTGATCAGCAAAGTACTGTACACACAACATGTATCCTCGCCGAGGTCTGGGGCCGGGCCAGGCCCCGGGCAAGGGTTCGGGGGCGGCAGCCCCCGAGAAAAAAAATTTTGCCGTTTTTTGTTGATGAAAACCAACATTGTAATAAAACCCTAAAAAAGGCCGACTTTGTTTGTTGCCCTAAAAACGCATGTAATAAGCGGCTGGGATGCTTAAGGCATTGTAAGGTTGATGTACTATTTTTGCTGGATAATAAGAAAGATTGGACGGCTGTGTATGGTGGACGTAACCCATTCTGGGTGAACCACGTTAAATCTCTGTGTTATCTATGTCCTATTTTATTTCTTTATCTTTTGTATTTAAATCTGCATATAATTGTTAGTTCATATTTGCTTCGGATAAATCTGCATATAATTGTTAGTTCATATTTGCTTCGGATCTGCTTGAAACCCTAACAAAAGGGTCATGTCTGCCCACAATCAATCAAAGGATATAAAGGACCATTCTTGCCCCTTCACATTCCATGTCTCTTTAATTACGTTGTTCCCCAAATGACTCCTATATATTGGTTTTCAAGATGAAGAACTTGTATTTGTTGCTTTTCAACAATAAAGATATTATGCATACCTTTCCCGTGGATGTAGCCAATTTGGTGAACCATGTAATCTTTGTGTTATTTGTTATGTGTGTGCTCTGTTTTCTTCCCTTTTTATGATATTTAATTCTTTTTATGTCTGCAGAATTCTTCAACACACAGGATAAATTGGAATGGGTTGTTTTGACCTAATCACACATCACCCCACTCCAAATGGGGACCCCCTATTTTTTAGGCCCTCTTGGTCTTTTGGTTTTCCTTTTTTTGGTCTTTCATGGAATCCTCGTTAGTCCTCTCAATTTGTGATTGTTTGGGGGTCAATTTGATCAAGTTTGCATGTTGTTTGAGTAGATTTGGCTAAGTCTAGAGCATGTTTTGTTTGTTTTAGGGTTTTGACCTTCAGACTGGAATTTGAGGCCTTTCCTTTAGGGTTTTGGAAAAACTGAGTGTTGCATTAGAGTCAGGACCCTTTAAGGAGCCTACCAATGAAATTTGAGCGAATTATGAGCAACTTTCTATTTTTTAGAAAGTTCCTATTTTTTAGGGATTTCAGTGCATCCCGGATTGTCTTTGTTTCACCAAAAATCAAACTTACGATTTTTAGTAATTTCTATTTTTCATAAGTGTCTCTGCATCCTATTTTGCCCTAACTCTGACATTTTGAAACATTTTCTATTTTTGGAAAGTCTATTTGTGGCAAGTTTTGTGCAGGTAGACACTGAGGACTGAGCATTCCTGAATACTCCTAAATCTGGAAGGACAAAAAGCAGGCTAAGTGGATAAAAAATGGCTAAGTGTGAGCATTCAATCTAGAAGTGGAAAACGTGGAAAATCTTCAAGTCTGGCAAAAATCCACTTCAATTCCTCAAAATGGCATTTTAATTTGGAAATGATCAAAATTGACTAAGTCTAGAAAGAAGCGAGTCAGATTCCTTCATGCGCCCTAGTCTGGAGTTAGGCGCCAAAATCAAAGCATCATGAAAAATCCAAAAATTGCAAAATTCCTTGACCAAGGCAAAATAGCATCGTAGTCAAGAGAAGAGCGCTAGAACCTTAGTGCCATGGAAAATGTAAAAAAGTTGAAATTCCTCGCTCAGGATGATTTAGCACCCAGGTATAATAGAGGGTGTCAAATAGAGGTAGCCAAGGAAATCCCGTCAATAGGCAAAATCCTCCTCCATGGTAATTTAGCGTGCAGGTCTAGTTGGGGGTGCTAAATTGGGTTTGTCATAGAAAATCAAGAAAGTTGCAAATTCCTCCACTTAGGCAATTTGGCACCCAGATCAAGGAGAGGGTGCCAAATGAAGGAAGGCAAGGAAGAGTGCTAAAAGTGAAAATTCCTCCTCAATGCAAAATTAGTGCCCAAGTGTGGACTAGGGTGCTAAAGCCATAGTGTCTGGGAAAAATAAAAAGGTGGAAATTCCTTGCTTAGGGAGGAATAGCACCCAAGCACATAAAAGGGCACCAAATCCACTGTGCCATGGAAAATGAAAAAATTTAAAATTTCCTCCTCCAAGGTGATTTGGAGCCCCAAGTCAAGCAAGGGGTGCCAAAATGAGGTTATGAAGGAAAAATTTTGAAAACTTGAAAATTCCTCCAAGGTATGGATTCCACGCCCACAAAGATTGAAGAAATTTTCCAAGGCAAGAAAACTGAAAGTCAAGGATGAAATGAATAGGAAAATCCCCTCGGGAAAAATTTTTAAAAACTCATTTTCAAGCATAAAAAATCATCTGAATTTCAAAATTTCTTCAAATTTAGCCAAGTGAGAATGTTTCCTCTTGGACCTCGGAACTCAATTTTGAAAAAATCCTAAAAAATAGGAAATGTGACAAATTGATGAAAAATATTCCTTGGAACAAGATGAACTCGAAAAGCACAAAAAATCCTTCCCCGGGGAACAAATTTCCAAAATTCCTTTTCCAATTCCAAAATGTGAGGTTGGAAGTAGGACATGAAAATCAAGGTTTAGAAATAAAAATTTAAGAATTCCAAAAAAAGTGAAAAATTTGACTAAGTGTTGGAATTTCCTTCCCTCGGGACAAAATTCCAAGAAAGTGTGAAATTTGGCTAAAGATTGAAGAAATTCCTTCCTCGAGGAAGAAATGTGCCCAAGGTGAAGAATTTCGAGGCACAAGGAACACTGGCTAAGAAGATTTTCTCTCTCCAGAGCTCAAAAGAAGAAAAAAATTCCTTAGGCATGGAAAATTATCAATGGTCAGGAAAATATTCCTTCAGTAAGAAGTGTGCATAGAAATTTTCCTTAAGGACAAAATTCTCTCTTCAAGAATTTTCTCTCTCCAAGAATTCTAAATGTGCAGGATTTCTGTGGGAGCCGATAAATTTGTTAAAATTCTTCCAAGGTAGGAAAATCTTCCAAAATGTCTTTTGTGGACCCCAAATGGAAAGATTCTTGTAAAGGATGAGTTGGCGACATGCAAAGAGGACATTTCATATTAATGAGGCACAACTAGGAAAATTATAAATGACGGCAGGGTTCATTTGCATGGCAAGAATCTATTGAACGCATGGCAACATTGTGGCACATTCATTGCCAGAATATTTGACCTGATGGCGACTGAGTCAATTCATGGCAAGGTGGCGAAGCATCTTTTGCATTTGAGAGATGATGGTACATTTATAGTATCATGGGTGATTGTGCATGGAGGAATATTTATTGCATTTATGATGTATTGGGTTGATTTGATGGGAAATGGTGCATTTGATGCACAAGTGGATGCCATTTTGGGCATGTATGAATTAATTGTATACGGGAATTCAATGAATATTCCCACCTTGTTGTATCATGTGTGGAGAATATTTTAGGGAAAACCCTAATTAGGGTTTTGCATGTAGTTGAGGCATGAAGGCTATATAAAGGGGTGACCCCTTCATTTGTAAAGCAGAGGAGAGATTGATTTTGAGATTGTTGTGATAAGGTGTTGAGTCAGTAACTTAATACATTATTCAATTTTATGGTGTATTACTTGTTTTGTTTTAGCAACTTTCATGGTCTTGCTCTCTTCGCTTAGATTAGATTTGTTTTCAGGTTGTTAGACAAGCAAGATTTGATGAGATTGTTTATAGTGTAAACCCTCACTCATACCTTTGGTTGATAGTTGATTGTTATTAATTGTGCAAGGTTAGTTTGAGCCTTTTATACATGGAAACTTAACTTTGATCATCGAGTAGACATTGTTCATTGATGGTGTTCATTGGTGGTCTGAAAACATTTTGCACGACCTTTGAAGATTGCACCACCTTTGTGTGTTGGTGTTGGAAATAAGCCACACCCAGACCAACGATGGACTGGTCCAAGAGGGGACAGTAGCTCAATGGTAGAGCACTCCAGCAACGTATGGAAGGTCCTAGGTTCGAGTCCTAGTTGGTCCATGTCTCAACATGGTATCAGAGCCAGGTCCAGGCTAGGAGCCCCAAGCACACGAGAGGTGTGGCTTAAGGGGGGGTGTTGGTGTTGGTAATAAGCCACACCCGGACCGACAATGGACTAGTCCAAGAGGGGCCAGTAGCTCAGTGGTAGAGCACTCCAGCAGTGTATGGAAGGTCCTAGGTTCGAGTCCTAGTTGGTCCATGTCTCAACATTGTGTAGTTGTCTTATAGTGGCGAAGCAAAGTGTGGTTTGGTTTCACTTGGGAAATCCTTGTCTCCTTGTTCTTAGATTTAGATTAGATTAGAATAGCATCTCTAAACCCTTCCCATTTACTTTTTGCATATCTTAAACCCAAAAAGTCTTAAAAAAGAGCTTGCATCAATAAATCATTTGTGACTTGAATTCCTTGAAAGTTGTGAAAATTATCGATTCTTCTTTGAGTGTACGTAAGGCCCCTTGGAATACTAGTATATCATATCAACCAACTGATTCATGTCTGAAGCATTAAGGATCCTTAGAGTCGATTGTCTGAACTTTTTGCAATCTTAGCCTACAATCACACTTTCATCAAGAGAGAGTAAGGTGACCGTTGGTAACTTTATTATGTATCTGACATTGTCATAAAAAACACATCAACATGGGTCACCCATGTATTTTAGTGTTAAGTTTATTACAAATACAAAATGCATCACCGCAAAGGAACCATGAACTATGATGAAGCCATTGGGTTAAAACCATGGAAGTGGAGCTTTAGGACATGATTAATGAGTTGAATATCGACAACAATGACACAATCATTTTTTTGGAGATTTTGAATCCAATGGCCCACAAGTGAAGAACATGAATGAGGAGTTGGAGGCATTCTTGGTGTTTGATAAGAATCACAACAACTTTATCTCCATTGTCAAGCTCCACCATGTGATATCAATTGAGGGAATGAAATTTTGGTTGAAAAGTGAACAAGATAATTTGTGAGGTTGATGTCGACAACAATAGCCAAATCAACTATGAGGAGTTTGTCACTGTCATGATGGCCAATTGACTTCCCTTATTTTACCTCTTTTCTTTTCAAGATTAACTCATATCTATGTATTACTCCAGCATCTTTGTACCTCCTGGTTTCTCTCAAATCTCCCTTATTGTTTGATTTTATCAATATTGATCCTTTCCTAATAGATTTATAGTTAAGAAAAAACTATTTTTTACAGATTGCATGTTAAAGGGTTGAAGATCTTTTTTTTAGGCTTGATTTGGTGCAGTTTAAGGCCTCCTAAGGACTTTTCCATGTGTGTGGATGTCCCTAAGTAGATAGGTATGGAGGATTTTAGATATTAAAATTTGGTGTGTTTTTTACTGTCAAGATAATGTCTTTTTCATGGGATTTATAAAAAAAAGTAGAAGAGAAAATGAAAGAAAATAAAAGGAAGCAGGCATCAGAGACCAATGAAGTCTTATTGTGTTGTGCTACAAAAGTTGTGTTTTGTTTTGATCAGAAAACTCATGCGAATTAGTTTTCCCATCTTTGTGTTTTCTGATCCTAATTTATTTTTTGTAATGTTATGTGAAAATTTTAAAGGATGTGTGGGTTGTATGATTTTATTACCTAGTATAAAATTTTTAGATATAAGGTATTTGGGTTCTTTGTTATGTGCTTAAAAATTCTTATGGATTTGGATATGCACATTGGTGGGGAATCAATAGTAATCCATGAAATTTGTATGTCATGTAATTATAACTAGGATGGACTGAGTTAATGTGTACAAATTTTGATGGATTTTTAACAGAATGAGGGGTTGAATAGGCTTAACTATTGGAAAAAACATCTCTTTTTCCAAAGTTTTGTTCTCTACATATGGAAATCAGTCTTTGGGGTGCTTGGTATATGGACAAGATTCTAGGGTATGCCATTTAGTCTAACAATATGTGCCTCTTTGTTGGCTCCAAATGGAGGAGTATCTAACGTACAATTCATATTGTTTCATTAGATGCCTTTGATGTCCTTGTCAATTGGATTTTTTTTGATTTTAAATTTGTACATTGATGGTCTTGTTGATGTGTTTTTTATGCACATGCGAGCACAGAATAAACTACCAAAAAGTATCTTATCCTCTCTTGAACAAAATCTCTCAAATGTTGAAGATTAGATTAAGGATCACTTGAGAAGACTCTGAGGTTCATGATTATAGGGTCACTACATGTGGATAAGCTCTGTTGGTTGATGTGATTGCTGGTATCACAATGGGACTTACATTTGAATGCATGAATGCTTGATTCATTGGAACTTAAATCATCTGATGTTACAATATGATGATTATTTTGATCCTAAACTAGCTTGAGTTTTAAAAAATGACAAAAGGTAAAGGGTTGAAAGAGTTTATACTGTGGCCTAGAATGTAAGAAGATGGATAAATGATTAGATGGAATCCTACTGAGCGAGGTCCCACCATCAAGCTGAACAATTTGACACAAGCTCAGTGCAATCTTCTAAGGATGTTTCAAGGATGTTTGTGTTGGCAAATGCACACTCCAATGAGAAATTGTAGGTGATTGAAGGTTTTGTCATTGATGGCAACCTTGCAATCTTATGATACCGGCAAGACAATATACCGGCACTGGCACACATGTCAGCGGCAGACAAAGGAAGGATACCGACACCCTAGTCAACAGGAATTTTGTTTATAATGTATTTTGTAATTAATTGTAAAATCATTGTAAGCCGACATGGAGAGTTGTAATATGACTCATATATGTATGAGATCATTGTAGAAACATATTTTATGTATTGTAAGGAAGAGAATAATGTGTAAGGCGAAATAAGGCAGACCTATTATGTGAATTATAGGTTAAGGGTATATGTAAGCAGCAGAGCTAAAACCGGTACTAGATCTGGCATAGCAGATGCTATTTTGAAGCAGTACAAGACATTGGATTTATATAATCCATTATGTAAGTCAGTGTGACTTCTTATTTTGTATTTGAGCAGTGAGCTCTAGGCGCTTAGCCTTCCTACATGTGCAGGCCCCTATTGTAGCAGTAATATTCTCTTATTGGCCAGTAAGTGAATATTGTGGGTCACAAATCCCACTGAAGTTTTTCCCACACCAGGTTTCCTCATTAAACTATTGTGTTATGGTGTGCTTTTCATGTGGTTGTTGTTATCTCTATTTATTGCATTACTTTTTGCTTACCAGTATACAGTATTGATATGCTTTACATGTTTTAAGTCAAGAAAACCTTACAACCAGTTAGATATTGATTCACCCCCCCCCCCCCTCTCAGTATCTTTGGGAATCCTAATAATTGGTATCAGAGCATGGTCCTCTATTTTCAGAAGCCTAACAGCTTGAGAAAGATCTTGCAACTGGTAGAGATGGAAAACTTAAGAGAACAATTGAAAATAGCTCTTTCAAACTATGATGCAGAAAAATTAAAGAATATCAAACTTGAAGATGATCTAAAAGCTGCTCAGGATATCATTCAAGCACTGCAAGAGAATTACACTATAGCAAGGAATAAAAGAAGAGAACTTTGTGAGAAGATGCTGAAAGAGGAAGATGAAAAGGAAAGTCTTAATGATCTAGTAAACAAACTAAGACAAGAGATGAGTACAACACAGAATGAGATGCAGGATATGACTATGAGATTTTGCAAGGAAATTGAAGATAGGAAGAAAAATGAAGAAGATCTAACTAGAAGACTGAGTGATGTTGCAAATGAAAACACAAGACTTAGTTATAAAAATGATATGTTGAAGATAGGTCTGATGCATACACGAAATGACTCAAATGAACTTATGAGACAGAAAGAAATCTTGGAAAGAGAACTGGATACTGCAAATCAGCACAAAGAAAAATTCAAGAAAATCTCAGAAAAACTTGGTGACTTGTTGAAGAATCAGAAACCTAATGGTGACACTTGTGGCCTTGGCTTTGAAGCTGGTGAAAGCTCTGATACTGCAAACACGCATGATCATAGCAAACCGGTAAGACAACCTACTGCTTATAAATTTAATGGCAAATGCTTTAACTGTAACAAGTATGGTCATAGAGAAAATCAATGTAGATCTAGAAATTATCAGAACACCAATACACCCACCGGTCAATGTTCTAAATGCAAAAAATTTGGTCATAATTCAGAAAATTGTAGAATGAATGTAAGATGTTATGTTTGTGGAAGATTTGGACATTTATCTAATCAATGCAAAATGCAAACCGGCATAGGATATGGGAAAGCTATTCAGAAAAATAATGTGACTTGTTATGCATGTATCAAGATTGGACACATTGCTAAATTTTGTAGAAGAAAGTCCTCACCAGTAAATAACAAAGGTCCTAGTTTGAAAGGTAAAGAAAAAGTTGAAGAAGTAAAGCAGGAATTCTCAAAACAATGGATCAGGAAATCAGAACCGAATGTTGATGGGAATACTCCTCCACCGGTAGAACAGAGTAACACTCCACTAGTAGGAGACTCTTCATCAAACTGAAGGAAAATCCTTTGAGGGTTTAGCAACAAAATGAGAAACATGTTATTATTCCCTCGGTTGATGGTGAGAAGTTGAGATTACTTCTTTACCGGGAGATAAGTTAAGTTGTGACTTAACCGGCAAGCATTAAATGTAGCAGGTGAAGGAAATAACATTATAAATCAGGTGTTTTGGCTCCATTTTCATTCCACCGAGCATTCAAATCTTCGAGAGCGCGAAAATCATGAGCAAAGGTATTCCAAGCAAAGAAGCGAAGCAATCTATCAAATCTCTCATCCCTAAGGTAGATTAAGGTATTTATAGTTATGGCATCCTCATCTACTCCTGAATTTATTACAAACCCTATTGTTGTCAAAGTTATTAAATGCCCTAGACCCGTATTCCAGCTAGTTCCTGAAATTGCCAAGAAAGATGATAGTTTAGGTGCATTCTCTCAAATACCAAAAGGGGTAGTTTATGTTGAAGACCCTAGAATGTATATACATTGTCATATAGATGAATTGGGTGATGATGAAATCAAGAATATGTATAAATCTATAATTTGCGATGAATCCGGAAATGTTAAAGCTGAACACAAGATAATTGAAACCCTAGGTTTCACTGAAATTCTCAGTATCCCGGATTTCCCCAAGGATATCATAAGGATAGTATTAAGCAGAGTACATGGTGAATTTTTCTGGTTGGACTCAATTCATAAGATCACTAAGGAAGCAATAAAGGTCGTGACAGGGTTACCCTCCACCGGCAACAGACCTAATAAATCTAAGAAGGTCTCAAATGATTTAGTGATAAAACTAACAAGTGCAACATATGACAAGAGATCACTAAGGGTGGATATCAATGTGAAATTTCTCAGTATGATCTTAGGTTACAAGTCTACACATGCAAATAGGTTAAATTCAGTTTCTAGCCTATGCATTAAAAGTGCCCATGATATGGTGAATAATAATGCAAGAATAGACATATGTGAATGGCTTAAGGATGAACTGATTGATAATTTGGGTAAGATAAAGAAGGATAAGAAAGGAACCTTCAAATTTGGAAACCTACTTGTTTGCTTGATGTTGTATATAACAAAACAAGTACCCGGTATTGGCACCAAAGACTTCGGATATGATATACCGGTAGGAAAACAACTATCTGTATTGCTAAACAACATGGGAGAGAATAGGGAAAAGAACCTAAATGAGTATTTTTAGGCACTGAAAGCTCGAATGAAATCTAGAGTAAGATTAACACAAGCTATTGTAGATAAGTACCAAAAAGAAATTTGTTTTGTAATTAAGAAAGATGAAATTTGGATGGAGGCAGTTGTTCCTAGAACCATCTGGGTCAGTGAAATGGGATATGAAATGGATGACAATATAATAGAAACTTATGCAAAAGCCCTCCTAGAAGCTCCTAAGGACCCTGGAAAAGAAGTATTTGGTAATGTTGAAACCTTAGAAAGCCAAATTCAATCCAAGAAAAGAATTAAAAAGGTTGAGGCAACTATCAGAAAAGGTACCCGGCAAGCAAAAGCAATCAAAGAAAATGTCATGTCCCCTCTTTAGTATGACATGACACTTTACGTGGATTTGCCTATTCCAGACTCTCGTAGGCAGATGGTTGTGATGAGAGAGTCATTTTGGCGTTTATTTGGTGATTGGATGGCTCATTATGCTCTTGGAGACATTATATTTATTATTACTTTTTATTTGGGGCCAAAATGTTATTGAGGTGCACTTTTTATTTTATGAAGTAACTTTTTATCTAAAAAGTGCAATGAGGCTTCTAGAAGATTCTATTATGGATACTTCTAGAAAGTCATGGATACTTCTAAAAAGACTAAGAGGCTTCTAGAAGATTCTATTATGGATACTTCTAGAAAGTTATGGATACTTCTAGAAAGACTAAGAGGCTTCTAGAAGATTCTATTATGTGTATAAATAGACCCCATGGGTCTCTCATCTGGATGGAAGTCTATTTTCTCTAGTGCATCTACTTGAGCATTTGTGGAGCTTGAAGGTCTACAAATATCATTGATCTTTGGGAACGATAACTCCCTTAGATTAGCATAACTGAGGAAGTGAAATATCTTCTGAAGGGTTGCGTTATTGGAGATGGTACTCAGCCATTTCATGTTGGATTTCAATTGAAGGTTGATTTGAGGGCTTGTATTTGGTCAATAAGGGTTTTGAATTCATCCCAGCTCAAAATTTGGTACTGCAGCCGCACAGTACAACCCAGGTACGGCCTGCAGCAGGGACAGTACGGTAGTGACAGCAGGGCATTCTTGGGACAGTCCCGTCCTCCTTTCATCAGCATTTCATAATCGGAGTTCAAGGAGCGATTTCCAGGTTCCATTGCATGGTTTTTGTTGTCAAATTTTAAGATAGAAGTGCACAGTTGTAACAATCATATATGTATTCAGAAAACAGTCCATTGTAATCAGACATTGCTATCTTATAGTAGAGAAGGTTCATTGCAAGGTCATTGTTCATGTGTGATAGTTTATACATTCTCTTGTCATAAATTCAGTGCTCATGTGTAAGAGTTTGTAACAGTCATACATTTTTAGAAAATTAGTCTACTGAACAATGCAATTAGAATTTGGGAAATTCATGATATATTAGCATTGAAGTCCTTGCATGAATATTTAGAGTTTCATTATTGTTTATTGTGTTACATTTCAATATTGGTATTGTTATCTCAATTGTACTTGATGCTCAAAACAACTATCATATTGAAACACTACATCACAAACAAAACAATTCAGTGCATGCCAAGTGTTTGACAAATTGTCTCAGTTCAGATTTGGGGTTTATTAGTGGCCTTTATAGTAAGGGTCATTACAGTGGTATCAGAGCGGTGTTCTTGCCATCCTGTTGGGTAAGAAACATTTATGCATCCATCAGCATTGGGGCATCACAGGTACTACACACGTAGAAGAGCAGCACTAGAGGGTGAACAGGAGTACAGAAACATTCTTACCATGGGTGAGAGACAGTCACAGAGTCCACCTAGAATTCCCAGGAATGAGGATGATGAGGCTAGGGACTTTTTCAGAACCATGGCTAGTGGACAGCAGGAGATAGTCCAATCATTGCGTGCTTTGACCACTATGATGGAGAGAGTGGTTCAGCCCAGAGTTCAGGAGCAGGGTAGAGTTACACCTGATCATGACAATAGGAGTGTAGCAGGTTCACAGGGTGCTCCTAGGCACAGGTCTTGGACAGCGGATAGACCTACTCGTCCTACTTTCCTTAGAGAGGAGGCTCAGGAGGTAGGAGAGGGCGATGTACAAGATGAGTTTCAGGATGATCTTAGAGCTACTACTGCAGAGTGGCAGGAATTACCACCATATGTACGTGAGTTACTTAATTTTGATCGTTACCTGAATCAGAGGAGAGAGCACATGAGGAGTACTCAACAGAACAGGAGACCTAGAGGCCATGACAGTGAGTTGCAGCAAGCTGCTAGCAAGCTCACTTTACCTTCCTTTGATGGTAGTGGACGGATGACAGCACAGGCATGGATACATAAGTTGGATACCTTCTTAGCATTGAGGCCCATGTCGGAGATAGATGCCATCAGATATGCCACCTTGCATTTGGAGGGCGCAGCTCATGACTGGTGGTCACATGGTATGGTTACTTTACAGCACAACCAGGTGACTTCATACCAGGATTTTGTAGACAGATTGGTGGAGCGTTTTGATAGGAAGGATCCTGAGGTATTCTTTCGTGATCTTGCACAGTTGAGACAGATAGGCAGCTTGGAGATGTATATCAGTGAGTTTCAACGATTGTCAGTTATGGTACAGGATGTATCAGAAAGACGGTTGGTCATACTATTCACTAAGGGATTGTCTAAACCCCTCAAGGGTTGGATCAAGGCATTTGAACCATCGACATTACAGGAGGCCATGAGGAAAGCTCGCAGTATGGAGCTTACAGCACCTTCTAGCAAATTCACCCCTAGGAGTTCTACTTCTTTCAGAGATAATAAGAAGTTTGATAAGGAGAAGGGGAGGAAGGTTGATACCAAGGGGAAATCCACCACACCCTTGGATATTGAGGCACTTAATGACCTACGCAGGAAGAAGCTATGCTTCTATTGCAAAGATCCTTATGACAGGGAACATGACTGTCCGTTGAAGCCTAAGGGGAAGGCCAATAGAGTTATGTGGGCATACTATGAGGACTCAGATTCAGATAGCACAGTACATGAGGATGAGCACAGTGACATAGAGCCGGAGGTAGAGGCAGAGGCTACAGAACCTAAGGATGAGTTGGAGTTACATTTGCAGCAGGCACGCTTGTCCAGTATTCAGCAGGAGGGGTCCTTTAGATTGCGTGGAGTTCTAGCAGGATAGAAGGTGATTACCCTAGTTGACACAGGTGCTACGCACAATTTCATTGATGCATGATTGGTTGAGCGCTGTGGCATTGAGAAAGAGGAGTTTGAGGGTCTCCGAGTACAGGTTGCTGATGGTTACACTCTTAAGTGTAACAGGATGATTAGAAACATGCCTCCATGCTTGAACAATTATGAGTTCAAAGCAGATTACCATGTAGTTAGCATGGGTGACCTAGACATTGTATTGGGGATGATTTGGTTACATTCATTGGGTGAGGTCACTCTCAGACTCAGAGACATGGAGATTAAGTTTGAGGTTGATGGGAGACAGCACGTATTGAGGGCTATCAGAAATAGTGATGTTAGAACTATTTCTTTCAGGTGCATGGAGAGGTTGGTTAGACATGATGGGATTGGATGGGCAGCCATGTGTACTCTCATGCCTACACAGGAGGAGCATCAGAAGGCAAAGTATCACCCTGACATTCAGAGATTGAGAGAATGGTATGATAGGGTGTTCAGTGACATTCCACCTGGTGCACCACCTGACAGGGGAATAGAGCACATCATTGAGTTAGGGGAGGGTGCTAAACCCGTGATGATCACACCATACAGGAATCCTAAGAGACTCAAGGATGAGATTGAGAAAACCATCAAGGAGCTGCTTGAGATGGGGCATATTAGACTGAGCAAGTCTCCTTTTGCTTCTTCAGTAGTGTTGGTGAAGAAGGATGGCTCGTTACGTATGTGCATTGACTATCGGGTGTTGAACAAGAGGACTATTAAGAATATATACCCTATCCCACAGATTGATGAGCTGATAGATGAGCTTCATGGGGCATGCTACTTCAGCAAGATAGATTTGAGATTAGGATATCATCAGATCAAAGTTAGAGAGTAGGATGTGGAGAAGACGACATTTAGATGTCATTGTGGACACTTTGAGTTTGTGGTCATGCCATTTGGGTTGACCAATGCACCAGCTACTTTTCAGTCTACGATGAATAAGGTCTTCCATCATCAGTTGAGGAGATTTGTATTGGTTTTCTTCGATGACATTTTGGTATACAGCAGATCATGGTAGGAACATCTTGAGCATCTCAGACAATATTAAGCATATTGCAGAAGGAGTCCTTGTATGCCAAGGAGTCCAAGTGTGATTTGGGTATGACTGAGCTCTTGTATTTGGGACATATTATCAGTGCAAAGGGAGTAAGGATGGATCCTGATAAGATCCGTGCTATAGTAGAGTGGCCTATTCCTGAGAACTTGACACAGTTGAGAGGGTTCCTGGGCCTATGTGGCTTCTACCGCAGATTCGTTAGTGGATACTCACGACATGCAACCCCTATGACAGATTTGCTGAAGAAGGGGGCCTTTGTTTGGACACCTAAGGCACAGACTTGCTTTGACAGGTTCAAGGAGATCATGACCTCATGCCCGGTGTTAGCCTTGCCTGATTTCTCGAAGCCATTTGAGCTTCAATGTGATGCATCTGGCGATGGTATAGGTGTTGTGTTGATGCAAGACAAGCACCCTATTGCATATGAGAGAAGGAAACTCCATGGTCCAGAGAGATCTTTCAGCATCTATGACAAGGAGATGTTAGCCATCATGCACGCATTGGCTAAGTTTAGACAGTATCTAGTGGGTGGTAAGTTTTGTATTAAAACTGACCACAACAGTTTGAGGCATTTCCTTAGTCAGAGAGATCTCAACGATAGACAGCAGAAGTGGGTGAGTAAGCTACAAGCTTACGATTTTGACATATCATACGTGAGAGGGACTCAGAATGTGGTAGCAGATGCATTGTCACGTAGACCACATCTCAGTGCATTGATTGAAATATCAGAGGATTGGAGACATATGATAGTGGCAGAGTATGCTAGAGACCCATGGGTGTCAGGGATAGTTGATGGGTCAGTTATTGATACCCGGTATACACTTGTAGATGATTTGATTATCTACAAGAGCAGGATATTTCTAGTCCCAAGATCGAAGGTGAAGCAATCTATATTGAGGGCTCTTCATGATTCACCTACAGTTGGTCACCTCGGGTACTTCAAGACATATAGACAGGTTCGGGAGCGGTTCACTTGGAAAGGGCTTAAGTCAGATGTTTTGCAGTATGTTCGTGAGTGCCCTGTTTGTCAGTAGAACAAACAAGAGCACACCTTTCCAGCTGGGCTCCTACAGCCACTTCCCATTCCAGATCAGAAGTGGGAATGCATATCTATGGACTTCATTACGAGCTTGCCCAAGGCTCAAGGGCATGATTGCATCTACGTAGTAGTGGATAGACTGACGAAGTATGCACACTTCTTTCCCATCACTACTACTTACACAACAGTACAGGTAGCTGAGGTCTTCTTCAGAGGGGTCTTCAGATTGCATGGGATACCCCGCAGCATAGTGAGTGACAGGGACAGTAGATTTTTGAGTCACTTTTGGCAGGAGGTATTCAGACTTTGTGGCACTGAACTTACACCTAGCACTAGTTATCACCCACAGACGGATGGACAGACAGAGATAGTGAACAAGTGGGTGGAAGGTTATTTGAGGAATTACGTGGTTGGTCAGCAGAGGGCATGGGTGAGATGGATTCATTTGTGTGAGTATTGTTACAATACCACATTCCACATGTCGATTCAGATGACACCTTTCAGAGCTCTATATGGGTATGATGCACCTAACTTCATTGATTTGCTGATGTCTGATGTTAGAGTTCCACGTGCCGGGGATTTGCTTCAAGAGAGCAAGGACATTGTTGATGCTCTCAAGGATAATATGGCCAGGGCACAGAATCAGTACAAGCAGTACGTAGATCGGAAGCGGATTGAGAGGAGTTTTGAAGTTGGTGATATGGTTTACCTCATGCTTCAGCCCTATAGACAGTCTACTCTTAAGAAGAGTGGGTCAGAAAAGCTTAAGCCGCGCTATTATGGGCCTTTCAGGATTATCAGGCAGGTAGGAGAGTTCGCTTATGAGCTTGAGCTTCCAGCAGATAGCAGGGTGCACAATGTGTTCCATGTGTCGCGCCTCAAGAAGGCATTAGGACAGCATGTTGTGCCTTCCACAGTGCTACCACCCTTGGATGATGAGGGGAAGTTGATATTGGTGCTAGAGTCTATTTTGGATAGTAGGGAGAAACAGCTCCGCAGGAGAGTTATCAGGGAGTATTTGGTGAAGTGGAGAGATCTTCCTGTTGAGGATGCCACTTGGGAGACTGAAGCCATTCTGCAGCATCCTGCATTGAGATTGCTTGAGGCCAAGCAATTTCAGGAAGGGCGGACTGTCATGTCCCCTCTTTAGTATGACATGACACTTTACGTGGATTTGCCTATTCCAGACTCTCGTAGGCAGATGGTTGTGATGAGAGAGTCATTTTGGCGTTTATTTGGTGATTGGATGGCTCATTATGCTCTTGGAGACATTATATTTATTATTACTTTTTATTTGGGGCCAAAATGTTATTGAGGTGCACTTTTTATTTTATGAAGTAACTTTTTATCTAAAAAGTGCAATGAGGCTTCTAGAAGATTCTATTATGGATACTTCTAGAAAGTCATGGATACTTCTAGAAAGACTAAGAGGCTTCTAGAAGATTCTATTATGGATACTTCTAGAAAGACTAAGAGGCTTCTAGAAGATTCTATTATGTGTATAAATAGACCCCATGGGTCTCTCATCTGGATGGAAGTCTATTTTCTCTAGTGCATCTACTTGAGCATTTGTGGAGCTTGAAGGTCTACAAATATCATTGATCTTTGGGAACGATAACTCCCTTAGATTAGCATAACTGAGGAAGTGAAATATCTTCTGAAGGGTTGCGTTATTGGAGATGGTACTCAGCCATTTCATGTTGGATTTCAATTGAAGGTTGATTTGAGGGCTTGTATTTGGTCAATAAGGGTTTTGAATTCATCCCAGCTCAAAATTTGGTACTGCAGCCGCACAGTACAACCCAGGTACGGCCTGCAGCAGGGACAGTACGGTAGTGACAGCAGGGCATTCTTGGGACAGTCCCGTCCTCCTTTCATCAGCATTTCATAATCGGAGTTCAAGGAGCGATTTCCAAGTTCCATTGCATGGTTTTTGTTGTCAATTTTTATGATAGAAGTGCACAGTTGTAACAATCATATATGTATTCAGAAAACAGTCCATTGTAATCAGACATTGCTATCTTATAGTAGAGAAGGTGCATTGCAAGGTCATTGTTCATGTGTGATAGTTTATACATTCTCTTGTCATAAATTCAGTGCTCATGTGTAAGAGTTTGTAACAGTCATACATTTTTAGAAAATTAGTCTACTGAACAATGCAATCAGAATTTGGGAAATTCATGATATATTAGCATTGAAGTCCTTGCATGAATATTTAAAGTTTCATTATTGTTTATTGTGTTACATTTCAATATTGGTATTGTTATCTCAATTGTACTTGATGCTCAAAACAACTATCATATTGAAACACTACATCACAAACAAAACAATTCAGTGCATGCCAAGTGTTTGACAAATTGTCTCAGTTCAGATTTGGGGTTTATTAGTGGCCTTTATAGTAAGGGTCATTACAGAAAATGTGCTAAAGCAAACCGGTATAACTGAAGGTGAATTAGAAGCAATCCAACCGGAAAAACACTTATCACCGATTGGAACTTCTTCTGAAAGTGATATACCTGCAATGTTTAAGAGAGTTGAAAGGAAGAGAAAACCTTCACCAGCACCTTCTCCTACACCAAAAAGGCAGAAGCAACAGGCAGTAAGGCCCCCAGCAAAGAAATTGACACCAAAGAAGAAAAAGGCGACTCCTAAGAAGAAGTCTATAGCTCCTTTTGATAAATTACTGAATGAAATTACTGAGGATGGTAATTTGAAAAACATTAGCAAAATGTACAACACACTATCAGATGATGATAAAGATAAAGTAGAAAACAATGTAATATTGCACTTAGATATTTTGAAGAAATTTTTGATGCAAGTAGTTGATGAAATACTGGCAGATCTCTATAACAGACTTGAAGCTAGGAGAGTAGGTATTATTGAGCTTGACAACAAAATAAAAATTGAAAAATTACTTGTTGTACATCCTGTAAACTCACCTGATGAGATAGATCAATTGATCTCTAAGGCTAACCGGTCAGTATTTTCAACTGCTCACCGGCATGTAGCACTAATGGTAGGGAGAGTGAATGAAATAGCAGAGGAAATGGCAGATGCATGGGACATATTCCTGGTTGAAAAAGAAAAACAGGAAGAATATCTAAAACCCAAAACCATCAAAGTATATCAAAATGATAGGGACAAAGGGAAAGGTAAGGTTGGTGGTCCACCCAGTATAAAGGTAACAGACAACTTACCACCACCGCCTTCAGATACTCCACCGGTAGATACTACTGAAAATAAACCAGCAATAGAGAGTATGGACACACCACATGAGGATACAAATCCTGATTCTGAGGTGTTGTATACAATTAATATCGACACACAGGAAGTAAACATTGTGGTTGATAAGGAATCATGTGAGAAAAGAGATGTGGCAACTGAGCCACCGATAGAAAATGTAACAGCTGAAACAAATGCTAAAGTTGGAAACGCTGAAACTGGGAGAGAGCAACAAACAGAACAAACTATAGATACAGGGAAAATTGATAGCATTGGTATTGGGCAACCCACTGAAAACATTTCAGAGGCAAACACAGAGAAACCGGTAGAAAATGCAGAGTCACAAGCAGAAAAACCGGCAATGGATACCACTGAAAAATCATCAGAGGCACCATCTGAGAAACCATCAGCGGAGAGCACAAAGAAATAGGAAGAACAACAGGCTCAGACAGTACCACCGGCTTCCACAGAAAAACCCAAACCCTTGGTAGCTGAAATGGAGACACAAACTGATCCTCCAGCAAAAGATGAAAGCAATATCCTCACCGGCGGACTACAAATTGTAAAGTCAATTGGACAGACATTCAGAACCTCCATGTCTGAATTCAAGCCAACAAATGTGACAGAGGTACTATTAGATTCAATTAAGAAAATAACAGATTGTAATGCTCTAGCATACAAGGCTATTGATGATATCATACCAATTTTGAAGATGATAGCTCCAAAGTGTAACATAAACAACAAAAATTCTTTGAACCAATTAGACACATTGTCTAAGTATATAACCGGTAACCAAATAACACTGGATAAAATAAATGAGGATACATTTAAGGAGAGACTGATAAAAGAAAAAGAAAAATTCTTTGAGGATATAGTTAAGAAGAACAAAGGAGAGATGGACACTCTCTTACCGGAACTCAATGAAATAATTTTTGACTTTAAGAAATTGTATAGGGATTCATGCAAAACGGATGTATTGACAAAAGATCTTGACAAAGAAATCAAAAAAGCACAGGATAAGATTAATAATATTGTTGACAATCGGATTGGAACATTAGACTCATTTTTGGAATTAGAGAAGAAAATTGCAAAGCAAGAAGAGAAAATCAGAAAACTGGAAAATGAAAAACAAGGAATAAAGGAGAAAGCAAAGGACTTAAAATGCCAACTTAGTCCCAGATTAGAGTATCTTATTTCCTTGAGAAAATAAATATCTTAGGCTCTGGTTCCCGGACTAAAGACACTGAAAGAGAAAATGCACACTCACCGGTACAGTGCAGAGGACTCAAGAAGCCATAAAAGACAGGAAATCTTTCAGCAATGGTATAAATTTGGTTTTGTCAGACATTTTTTCAGATTGTAACCGACCAATTACAAGAATCCAGGAAGGACTCCACTGACAGCGAATGACAACCTTTGTCATTGATGTCAAAGGGGGAGTAGAGGAATGAGAAAAATCAAAAAGTAGAGATTATCTGCTCAGGGGGAGCACACAATTTTGAGTGTACGGTTTTGGTAAGACATTTTTTTGGCAGACTATTTTTTGGATATCATTTTTGAACACTTTTTCTCATGAGTGTTGCCATCAATGCCAAAGGGGGAGATTGTTGGCAAATGCACACTCCAATGATAAATTGTAGGTGATTGAAGGTTTTGTCATTGATGGCAACCTTGCAATCTTATGATACCAACAAGACAATATATCGGCACCGGCAACGACAAACTCTACACTGGCACACAGGTCACCGACAGACAAAGGAAGGATATCGGCACCCTGGCCGACAGGAATTTTGTTTATAATGTATTTTGTAATTAATTGTAAAATCATTGTAAGCCGACATGGCGAGTTGTAATATGACTCATATATGTATGAGATCATTGTAGAGACATTTTGTATGTATTGTAAGGAAGAGAATAATGTGTAAGGCAAAATAAGGCAGACCTATTATGCGAATAATAGGTTAAGGGTATATGTAAGCAGCAGAGCTAAAACCGGTACTAGATCTGGCATAGCAGATGCTATTTTGAAGCAGTACAAGACATTGGATTTATATAATCCATTATGTAAGTCAGTGTGACTTCTTATTTTGTATTTGAGCAGTGAGCTCTAGGCGCTTGGCCTTCCTACATGTGCAGACCCCTATTGTAGCAGTAATATTCTCTTATTGGCCAGTAAGTGAATATTATGGGTCACAAATCCCATCGAGGTTTTTCCCACACCGGGTTTCCTCGTTAAACTACTGTGTTATGGTGTGCTTTTAATGTGGTTGTTGTTATCTCTATTTATTGCATTACTTTTTGCTTACCGGTTTACAGTATTGATATGCTTTACATGTTTTAAGTCAAGAAAACCTTACAACCGGTTAGATACTGATTCACCCCCCCCCCCCCTCTCAGTATCTTTGGGAATCCTAACGGTTTGAATCGGTACCATCAAACATTGATCACCATTCAAGTTAATGCATAAGAAATGAGTGTAGGATGATTTGAACTTAAGCTCATATCATACCAGTTGACCACACAAGGCACACTTACAAGAAACAAGAGGATAGTGGTATGGATTAGGCGGATTCCACATGAATACATTCAACAAGTTGTTTCACTCAATCTAATTACATGAAAGCAAATTGAGAAGCAAAGACCATGCGAGTTGTTGAAGTAACGAATCAAATTCACCATAACTTCAATGAAATCAATTGTTCTCTACAACAAGGTTTGACAACAATCCTTGCCTTCTCCTAATCTAACTTCTATTCTAATTGTTGTTCTTCTATTATTCTATTCTACTCACTATTACCTAACTATTCTCCAACTATTCACTATTCACCATTAGCCTTTACAAATGAAGAGTCTGGGATTTTATAGAGAGCTCATTCACAATGAATGGTCACGATTGAATCTCCATCAATGGCCAAGATTTTATAATAAAAACCCTAATTAGGGTTTCTTACAACAAACTCTCCTTAGCCAATGAGAAAATTACATTCAGAAAGTGTGGACCAATAGATATCAGGGGTAGTTGCCTTGGAGTTTGTGTCATCACTGGTGAGTCGGGTACATTGCATCTAGACATCCTGATGTAGACCTCCTCTGATTGGTGGAAGTAATGATTAGGACAATGATTAGGATTCCACCTCAACTCACATTTTGAAGGCTTGATAGATCATCATCAGGAAGACGTTTCTTGATACTCAACATTACAAGCTTGCTCGAAGTAGTGGTGATGGGATGTATTGAGGTAGCTGAGTCCTTCATTCATCCTCACTTGCCATGCTTGGAGTGATTGTATAACTTCTCTTTCGCACTCCTTTGATCTCTTCATGTCTCCATGGTGTAGGGAAGGTTGAAATTCCTCTTGGGCATGAAGTTTCTCCTCTTGCACGGTGATGTAGGTCTTACAATATTTTTTCTTTGCAATCACCATCCTCTCCCATCTGCAAAATAAAAGAAACATGATATCAAATACATAATATACAAATTTTGATAGTTCTTCTTAGCTTGATATATCTCTTGATTTTATGTGTTTTGCAGGTTTGATAAGAAGATCTAGAAGAATTCTCCTTCACGAAGGAGCATTTTGAAGTTGATTTTGGCTCGTAGAAGGGGGTCTTGAAATTTACTCCTCTCTTGATATTCATTAAATTTCCCTTATCTTTTGAAGTCACTCACTTCACTGAAATCATAAAGATTCTAATGTAGATCAAATCATAAGATTTAATATGAAACTCACTCATGAAGCTTGATTCATGAAGTTGATATTCACTCATGAAGCTTTTGAAGATGAAGATCGCTCTAGTTGGTGTGCCCATGAAGTTGTTTCTCTCATCTTTCTCATTAGGTTTATCTTTCCCTTCCAACTTATGAGGTTTGCTCATGATTTCTAACTCAGGAGGTTTGTTTGGGTGAAGCTTGCTTGTGTGAAATTCATTCCAAATCCTTGAGTTATGAAGTATACTTGTTATGAACTTCTTTCTATATATCCCAAACATGAAGTTTGCTCCAAATGGTCAACTCATTAAGTTGACATTCATCTCACCGACTCGTGAAATTAATTCATCTCATCAACTCATTCTTTTATTTCCAATTTTCATTCATGAAGGTTTGAAGGCAAAATTCAGCCCAAATCCCCAACTTATGAAGTTCGCTCAAAAGTTCAACTCATGAAGCGTATTTTGTATGAAGTTCACTCCAAATGGTTGATTCATGAAGTACACTTGTTATGAACTTCACTCCAACTCTCCCAAACCTGAAGTTCGCTCCAAACTAGCAACTCATGAAGTTCGCTCGAAATTGCTAAGTCATGAAGTATACTTGTTCTTTTCAATACTCTTGAATTCGTTTCTTTCTTTAATTTTGAACTTCACTCTAAATCTCCTAAACATGAAACTTGCTCCAAATCCTTGGGTCATGAAGTTCTCTCCAATTCCTTATCTTATGAAATTGAAAAAATTGCTCCCAAAAGGAAAGTCATGAATTTGTTAAATTCGCTCCAAAGCATGAAGTCATGAAGTATGAATTTCGCTCCACTTGCTTAAGTCATGAAGTATGAATTTTGCTCCACTTGCTTAAGTCATGAAGTTCAGCTTCGCTCCAAGAGGTGGAAACATGAAGCTTGCTCCAAAACACTCCAACATGAACTTCGCTCCAAAACACTCCAACATGAACTTCGCTCCAAAACTTGAACTGCTGAAGTTCGCTCCAAAACAGCAACTCGTGAAGTTTGTATTTCGCTCCATCTTAGCAATTCATAAAGTAGAGGATTTCACTCCTAAAGGTGAACTCATGAAGTAACCACTTCGCTCCAAGGGGTGAAATCATGAAGTTCGCTTCAAATGTGTAAATCTTGAAGTTCGCTTGGAGTCTTAAAGTCATGAAATTGACATCCACCTATGTAGTCTAGAGCATGAAATTTGTTTCAATCACCTTGCAACTCCATGAAATTGTAAAATTCGCCTCAAATATGCAACTCATGAAGTTCATCCTTGATTTTTTTTCAACATGAAGTAAGTGTTCACATATTTCTCCATTCCTCCATCTTCATCATGAAGAAGTTCTCTCCAAATCTCCCAAGCACGAATTTTGCTTCAAACTGTGAAGTCATGAAGTTTAATCCTAGAGAATACTGAGAGATGAAGCATATTACAAATGAGATATTATTACTTCATTACACATTCAAATGCTCAAATTCATACTTTCACCAATTCTCAAGCAAAAGACTCAAGGCAAACTCACTCATCTGCCACTCAACATGAAATGGGGAACTTCAATGAACTCCTTAATTAGGGCTTTTAATTCAACTGACATGGCATGCAAACCTTGTAAATTACTTCACATTTCACATAGGGCTATTCACCTAACTCCCAGCCATTCTTGACGACTTACACCCTTTGAATGCAAAGGCTAATAGAAAAAGATCCAAACACTACCTAGAATGCAAAAAAAAAGTGGGAATCCCCATTTGCGATGGGGCGATGTGTGAATACCTCACAACAAGTCCCAAGCTTCTTTGGTGCAGAGACTGACTTGGTTGAAAATATATGCACTATCCCACCATACTAAATGCATACCCCATTTGGTTTCCTTCCTAATTTAATTTTCATTTCTTTCTCGTTGGTGAGTCCCTAACCCCAAGCGTCTTGGGTGTGGGTGTGGAGTCTAACATGGTTTAATAAGTATGTATTGTTGATGCTATGTTCGATGGATACCTAGTATATTTTTTGTCTGTGTTGGCATCAATTGATCTTATATTAGCCACAAAGAGGCGTAACTTGACTTTGTATGGTTGTAACTTTGACATCAAGTGGACATCCTTATAGGATACATCATATCCTTCTTGGATGTTGGAATTATAGCATGATTAGATATAGTTTCTAGGGGTGCTATAATCTTGATTTCTCAGTGAGAGAGGTAATTTGGTTTATGTGCACCTCTATCACTCTCATCCTTATATTGTTGTAATCTCTTCAGTTTCTATGATTTAGTATCCATTAGTCTAATACTTGGAATATGTAGACTTTTTGTGTATGACTATTATACAATTCAGATGGGAATTTGGTTGTTAGAAGTTAAAAGTGTTGGGACTCAATCTGACATTGCCAAAAATTTCTTTAGTCCCAGCTCCTTTTTGCATTTAGGCCACATTTTTTCCATCATATATAAGTTTATAACCAATCTAATAAATCTTTCTATGGGTCTCCATTTGTCAAATTTGTGTAAGTGTTGGTCTCCTTCATCCCCATGTGCCTATCATGTGTTAGAAATTGCCCAAGGTCTAAAAAATTTGAGTGTGGAGGCTTTATGTTCAAATTCTGAAGACTATGCTAAATGTTGTAGTTTTAGAGTTTCCCATCTTGTCATACCTTTCCCCCAACCCTTGCTAATTGCCTTGTCTTTGTTGAAGTTTCAAACTTTCTCTTACTGGCATGCTCTTTCTTAGATCCCTCCACTTTGACGCTTTACACCAAGTTACCTTTGAAAGCCATAGTTTCAGATATCTTTTTGTTGCATGCCTTAAGGGATGAGTTCCTTGTTATCCCCAATCATCGATTCCCAATCCTTTTCACTAAATTTGTTTTGGAGTTGTGGTTTGGATCATTTCTTTACCTGTATTCTTTGTGGCATGAGTTTCATGGTATCTTTTTTCCCAAACTTCTGATATTTTGTATCATTTATTTTTTGGAGTTGGGGATGGTTGAATGCGTCTAACTTGATGCTTTTGGCATGGGCCATTAAGTATTCCAGATTCCTAATCTCCAATCCTTTATCGGGTTCATGAGTTAAACCTATCTTTATATGCATGCCTATGGGTTGAATTCCTTGGTATCCCCAATTTTGAACTCTATATATATCCCCTCATTTATCCTTTTGGAATTTGTGATCCAAAGATACCTTTAGTTTTAGGTATGGTGTACTCTTGGCTTTATGTATGAATTATGAGGTATCCCTGACCCTTAAGCTTTGGAACTCCACAACTCCCACATTTTGCATTATTCACTCTCACCTATTCCCTTACATGACTTAGATTGCCATTGATGCTCAGATTTGATTCCACAACTATTCTAAGGGGTTTTTTGTGCCTAGAAATAGTGTTTCATCTCAAGATGCGGATTCAGATGCACTTTCAATGATAGAAGATGAGGACAGCATGCTACCACTAATGTGGTGGCTGAGTTTCTAATACGGATTGATTCCACACAATCTCTAAGCTACCATTCCAACAAATATAATGGGATTTTGACTTGTTCCACATACATCCAATTCTTTGTCAATTTTCACAAGGATTTTGTCACCAAACACATTGTTATAAATACTAGTATTTTGGTATTTTCCATTTCCACACAACTGCAACATGAAGCAAGATCTTTTTGGATGGTGATACGGTGCTTCTAGCGCCCTCTGCTACTGATTGGGGTATCCGTGGCTTGGGGCCTGTGGCTATTTCTGTTTGCAAACCTCTGGTTTTCAAGGTGTCTGTTGATACTGACATGGAGATCATCCACACTTCCTCTGTGTTTGAAGCTCATAGTCTGATCTGCAGGTTTCGGGGTTTTTGGCCAAGCCTTCCTCAGCTACACACTTGGATTTCCCAAAGTTGGGAACCGATCATAAAAGGTTCAGTTAACATCTTTCCCTCAGCCAAGGGTTTCTTCATTGCTAAATTTGAATATGCAGAGGACAGATTGAAAATCTTAGGGATTAATCCTTTCAACTGGGAGGACAAATATGTTTTGATGGTTAAACCCTGGTCCTCAAGCTTTAATCCATCTACTGATTCATTTAATGAGATTCCTATTTGGGTTAGGCTCCCCAACCTTCCCCTTCATCTTTGGACGAATTCTCTGCTAGAGGAAGTGGGGGAGGCCTTAGGCGAATTCCTAATGATCGATAAGGAATCTTACCAAATTTATCATTCTGCTTATGCTCGTATTTTGGTTAACATTGATGTCTCTAAAGGGCTTCCAGCTGAGTTAGAGATTGAATCTTCCTTGGGATCTTGGGTCCAACCACTCGATTTTGAAGGTATCCCCTTTAGATGTCGAAAGTGCTTCCAGACTGGACATGTTGCTGCAGGGTGTGAAACAGATAAAAAAAAAAAAAAGATCTGCTTCTTGGTGGAAAGGTGCATCCTCTGAACACTATTTTTTTTAAAAAGAAAAGCTTCTCCCAGGTGGTGGCACAGGTTCCTCAGACTGAGGGTACGCCTCTTGTTTCTGGTGTTTCCTTGCCTCAGGAATGTGTGGATGCCTATGGTGGCATCCCGAGTGATCGTTTGAAAAATGATGGATCTTCTTCTTCGATGGATGACCCTCCCTCATCTCAGATTGTTGTTGGATCTTCTACTGTCTCTGCCTCTCTGGATGCTGGCCCTGTTCCTCCTGATGATGGGAGGTCCTCTATTCTGGACCCATCCTCTTGGAAAAAGGTTGCTGCTAGGGTTGAGGAGGGATGGATTACTGTTAAAAGTAAAAAATCTAAATTGTCCCAGTCCTCTTTTGATATGACCCTTCGATCCCATAAGGGTAGGTCAAATTCTTGATCCTTCCTAGTTGGGTTAGGGCTGCTGGTTTTTTGCAGCCTGTTAGTTTTTGGTGGGGGTTAATGTTGTTCCCCTTCTTTTGATTGGTTGGGCCAAATCTCTTTTGTGTTCTGTTTCTTTGAGTGGTCTTTCAAGTTTATCTTTCGGTTCAGGTTGCAGGTCCTTCTAAAACCTGTCTTGTATAGGGTTTCTAGTCCCTTTAAAACTTGTTTTTACTTAATCAAAAACATGAAGCAAGATCTAGGGTTTAAATCCTTACATGTCCAATAACCATTAGAGTAGTTTAATTTCCAAATCACAAAGAGGTAGCAAATATATTGTGGATATTTGTAGCTAAATGTTTCTTTTTCTAGTTGTAGATCTTTAAGAAGACTTCTAAGCGACAAAGTGTGACAATTGCTTCTTAGCTTAGGGTCTTCTCTCGCCACATTTATTGATGTGAGTGTAATATTGATTTGATACATTTTAAGGAGTTGCAAATGTTATTTGTAATCATCTTTTTAATATTGCATATGAATTTTTAGAATTTTGGTCGGGGATTATTAAGTATGTTCAGTTATTGATATCACATTTATTCAATCATTTCTATATCTTGTGTCTTTTGGTAACTATGACTATTTAACCCAATATAAGGCACTAGTCATGGGAGTGTTTGACCCTCCATGCACTTAAAATGAAAAACATCAACCAGAAGTGTAGGAGTAGGAAGTTAATCTATATGCACAACATGATTTTATATTATTCATAGGTAAATATCTCCAGTGATATTTAAGAGTTTTATCATGAGAGAATCATATGTTACATATCTTCATTAGCTTAACAGATGTCATATGTGCAACAGGTTATTTCTTGCTCTAGCGACAAATTCTGGGGTCAAGAGTAAACTGGATAATGTAGCAGTTGGTTTATTTGTATATCTTTTAGTTGTGATTAAATTTTGTTAAAGATTATCTTTAGGAATACCTACTTATACATTCAGTTGAGCTTAAAGTGAAGAAGAGATTATTCCTTCTTAGTAATTGATTTGTCATTACTCACATTTTGTTGATAAGATGGTCTATCGCCTTCAACAAAGATATATTCCTAGCCTTGAAGTGGATTGATCCCCTTAGAAGTGTGAGCAATGATTTCAAAGCCCAACAAAAACCATTATAAAAGAATTTAGGATAACAAAATGTACTTTTCATACAAAGTAGTAGACAATAGTAAGACCAATTTTGTTGTATTATTCACCTAGGGATTTGATGATCATCAATCATCAAATATCCCTCGGGTCTTTTTACCTCGTGATTCCTATTTTCTTTTTGACTCAAATTTTTTATTTTGAATTGATGAGACCCAGGGTTGAGATTTATGCCACTGGGTTTTTAGGTTCCCTAGTCCTGGCATGGCATGTTCTAGAATATGTGCTATGTTAGAATTTAGAAATTCAACACATCTCGATTTCACAACATTTAGATTAAGCCACTATCATGCTGCAAACTGCCAATGTCTGTATGTTGGAACAAGCTGATTTTGAAGCTCAAGTACAATCTTCAATGCATTAATACATGCATTTTTTAGACTACACTAAAAGATATGAATCTGGAGCCCTAAGATTTGGGGTTTACGGATATATATATATGTAATACAGTGAGAAAATAATAACACCAATTTGGATCTTCCAAAATCGTATTCTGATTTTCAATGCTATATGTAGGTTATTATGGCCATGATTTCTTGGTTTGAGAAGAAAACAATGGCTATGATTTTCTTGAAACTGGTTTTGTGCAATTGCAGTTTTAAATATGGCATTGGTAGCACTGCATTCCGGATGGCTGAGAGCAAAAGTTAAAGTTGTGCCTTCCAATAATGTGGAGTGCAAAGGCAGAGCTGCCACCTGAAAAGACAATCACACTGGCATCTATTATATCTTTTAAACTAGTAAATTTTCTTTTCTTGAATGTGTTCTCTGTGTTGGACATTTTTTCTGGACTTTTGTAGTGCCTGTTCTATCTTTCTAAGAGATTCAAATTCTTTTGGTATAATTATTATATGTTTCCGAGTTTTCAAAAACTATTATCTCAGGAACTTTTGTATTAATAAAATTAAATTTTGAGCTAGCTCTGAGTATTCCCGTGGGTCTGGTTTCTTATTGTCTTGTTCAAATATTTAGGTCAATGGATTTAAAAACGAACCCACAATATTCAACTCTTATCTCTCTCATTTGTACAAATTTTACTGATAAAGCAAACACATAGCCAATTAGCCTTAATAATCTTACAACCAACTGCATTTCTAATTTCTATGAGCTTATCATCGCACGTGATTGTCTTGTTAATATTTGTATGCAATGTAGGCTTGGAGAAGGACTGAAGATGAGCCATTTGCATTGCAGAGTACAGACTTTTGAGGAAGCTTTGTATTGGAAAGGTGCAGAAAGCGGTCTGCTTTTGCATGTTTTTTATATGTTTTCACTCTATTTTTTACCTGTGATAATAATAAAACCTATGACAAAATTCAATCATTTATTGTTGGGTTTTTGCAGGACACCGCGTGCACCATAAACGGAGACTTTGGACCAGTTTTTCTTGGTGACAAAAATGTTGCCTACATATTGCTTCTCAATAGCCAGGTAGCGTTGATTTTTGCCTCTACTGTTAGGGTTATTCCTTATTTGATTGGCCATTTGGTTTTTCTGATATTGTTGTCTCTATTATCATGGAAAGGTATTAGATCACTCCTTTGAATACAGGTAGGGGTGTCAATAAATATTAAAAAAGGTTAATAATTCTTTTTTTGTGGGCTGAGTTTATTTCTACAGACCGATAAGCTTTGAGATGTTGACCGATGAAGATTTGATTTGAAGTGTTGGTGCAACTGTTCTAGATGATTCTAACGTGTTTGTTGGTGTCTCCTAATCGTGCTCTATTTGTTTTGATGATCTGCATTGATCGTCGTGTTAGTTTTTGGTGATGTATATCAATCGGTGTTCATTTGTGTGTTATGCGGTAATTTTGGTGGTGTAACGTGTTGCGGTTGATCTTGGCACAATTTTCGGTGGATTTGATAATTTGAAATTTTGAATTAGGTCCATGCTATGTAATTTAAATCATAATATTGGTCCGGTGGTCGATCTTTGTATCGTGTAATGTAATTTTTGTATTTATGAGTTGAGGGTTGAGGGTTTAGCCGACCTTGTTGTCAAGGTTGATGATTTCTATATATAAGCGATATACTTATGTAATTTAGGTGTTGGTGTTATGTCTGCATTATCATAGAGAGTTGTATGTGCAAAAAAGAGATATATCATTTGGTGAAGTGTTGTGGTGACATCTGTGTTGCAGAGAAGACAATTGTGCTTAACTGGAACTGTCATCTGGCATATGTAGATGCTACTATTGCAGTTCATTTCTTATGGATTGTAATCCGATTCATTTTGTAAGTCAGTGAGACTTCCCTGAGGGTTGGAGCCTTCCAAGAATATAACTTTTGGGCAGTGATCCTAGCCTGTGTTCCTAAATGCATGTGCATTCCCCATTGTAATATTTTCACATA
This sequence comes from Cryptomeria japonica, assembly GCF_030272615.1. Lineage (NCBI taxonomy): Eukaryota > Viridiplantae > Streptophyta > Pinopsida > Cupressales > Cupressaceae > Cryptomeria > Cryptomeria japonica. The sequence continues at coordinate 596,318,172 of NC_081409.1, forward strand.
CTACTGCAGAGTAAAATCTTGGTGTTATGTGTTGTGTTGTTCATTTTCTTATCTTTCAATTATTGCAGTTTATTAGTTTATGTTTTGGTGTTTGATTATTTTATTTCCGGTGGACTGATTCACCCCCCCGCCCCCCGCTCAGTCTTCCTTCTTGATTGTTGTTAACAATTACTCCATGGATAAGAAGTGTCTTGGACCCCGCTCAGTCTTCCTTCTTGATTGTTGTTAACAATTACTCCATGGATAAGAAGTGTCTTGGACCTTAACTTGTATCATGAAATTAGATTGTCATGTGGTGAAGAGGTCCTATCGTGTTTGGTCATAACTAAAATGTTATTTAGGATTATGATACCGTTATTTTTTAAATAATATCAATACCAAAAGCTCCTATTCATCTTTCCTAAGGTTGATACCAGTGTGTCCTTTAATTTAGTAAACTATGATAAATGAAAAATTGAACATAGTGTTGATTATTAATAACTCTACAACTATTGTCTGTTAAACCTTATCTACTAGAACCTAATAATGGGATATGGTGACTATTGATTTGCACCATTAGTAACTAAAATCATAAGTATAGAATATTATTATTATCATTGGTATTTCTTTATACGAAGACTTATCAAAAATAGTGCCTTAATCTATCTTGAGCATAGAGTTGGTAATAATTATACTTAAAGGAAGTTTACCATTCTTGGCGTATACTTCTATGTAGTTGGATAACACACACTACAATATACATGACATACTTATCTTGATGACAATAGTTTCAAATACTATGAAAATGGGTCACTCGATTAGGAAAATGAACTATACAGAACTAATAATATGTTTACCACTAATAGGGATTGAATATCTGATATGAAAATACATGAAGCATAGTTCTCTACATGCCTCAAGTGTGACATAAACATTGATCATGTTTGATGCAAGTTTGTAAATATTGGACATGTCTTTAGCAATCCAAAAGAAATTTATGTGGCTTTAATAGGACAATGTCCTATATTTTTATGATACTTGACATCATTGAACCATTTTGAAGTGGAATGCCACTTGAAGCCTTATCGAGGCTTTTCTGACATTCTTGTATCCTATCAATATTATGACTACATAATATATATTGATATCTTAAGTATGTTAAAATTGATGGAGAACGATTATGAGAACCAAGGAAGGTTTATTTAGTTGTTTTTCAGAAGATTATATGTTTGTGTAAGAATCATGGATTAGGAAAAGATACACCTATGGTGTAAGTCTTATGAGGATTCAATTACTTGTGATATATTAAACCTATTAGGTGGATTTTGATTGGTAGTGTTTTCTTGTGAGTTTGTGTGAACTATGGTTATTTCCAAGTTGAGTAATAAGGTTAGCCCTGGGTTGATAAAACAAAACCTGGGACATTCAAAATTGGTATGAATAATAATGGAGGACTCTGGATCAAACTTCGATATATTTAAGGGAAAGTGGTATAGTACCTGTTACTAAATTATGGACTTATTTATTATTTTACATTCATTCCTAAGTGTTAGTGATGAAAAGGAAATACTAACGAAATTTTGGATTATGGGGAATTTGAGCATAGGCATCCTTTAAGAGAAGCCTTGTAAGGAGAAGTATGTGACTTTGACTCATTTGGAAGTGGGAATGTACGCGGTTTGTGGGTGAAGGATGCTCATATGACTTCAATTCTGTAGGGGTAGGGTCTAGGGAAGAATAACTCCAAGGTTCAAGGTTATTCCTAACTTGTCGACCTATCCTCTTTAGTAGGCTTCAAATGAGGCCAAATAGGCATTAGAATATTATGAAAGAGTTAGGAAGTGTTATAACTTGTATTTAATATATATCGTGTTTCTGAATTATTAGTTGACAAAGTGAAAGGGTAGACCACCTTATGGTCTGTTTATGTATTGAGTAGAGACAATATTATGTTGGATCCAAGTGATCTTATGCAGTTGTATGATTTAATCCTAGACCTATAAGACTTGTGTATACTCCTAGATTAGTCAATTATGTTCTATTTGTTTTGAATTAGGAACCTCTCTTTCAGTTATAGTGCTAAGCCATGTACAGGTGCTAACTTTTACGGCTATGGATAGAGTAAGGTCCTTATGAGGGCATAGGTAGAGGTTGTATACCTCAATGCATAGGCTACCCTTCTCCATTTGAGGTAACTACCAATGGAAATCATAAGGCCCGCATAAGCTTATATGCTTGAAATTGGCAGTAGTCAAGGAGCATACTATGTCGATATCTTGTAAGTCGTACCACATAGTTAGTGGATGTTTACCGCCAGTTGCTTGCAGGTGAGGGATATCCCGCTTAGATCTAGGGTATTGGGCAAATTCTGCTAGGAGCATGTAGGCCTAGGGGCCAGTTACATGTCGATGATGGATGTCCTTGTTGCTTAGTTGTCCGATGGATTGCAAGAGAGAGAATTTCTAATGATGAATGGGTAGGTAATAATTGGACCAAACCTTGTATAATTTGGGTGTGTGTGTTTATTTATTTATGTCTAAGTGATATACTTGACTTGTTAGGATGAGGATAGTGTTAGCAGCAACCAAGAAGGAAGACCTGAGAGGGGGTCGGGTGAATCAGTCTTCACCGAAATACCAAACTTAATCACAAAACACAGATCTGATAAATTGCAGTAATAAGACAGATAAGCAAATTGAAAGCACAACGCACAACACCAGGATTTTGATGTGGAAAACACAATTAAGGGAAAAACCACGATGAGAACCTACCCACAGTAAGATGATACTCTGCAGTAGTATGGAAAAATATTACAATGGGGAATGCACATGTATTCAGGCACACTACCTAGAGCTCACTGCTCAAATATAATGGCCCGGAAGGCTACAATCCTCAGGGAAGTCTCACTGACTTACAACACAATTCAGACTACAATCTGGAAGAAATGAACTGAAAGAATAACATCTCCAAATGCCTGATTACAATGCTAGTTAAACACAGAAGTCTACTGTACAACACCAATCTCTCTTCAATATCAACATTGAAGGATAAATTGCTTGTTTGCACATAAACCTCTCTCTGATAGTGCAGACATAACATCGATACCTAAATTACATGAATATATCACCTATATATATAAATCATCAACCTTGATGACAAGGTCAGCTAAACCCTCAACCCTCAATTACAAAATCGCATCACATAATACAAAGATCAACCACCAGACCAGTATAATGATTTACATAGCATAACATGGACCTAAAAAAAATTCTCAAATACTCAACTCCACTAGAAATCGTGCCAAGATCAACCGCAACACGCTATACCACCAGGAAAACCACATAACATGAAAATCATCACTAGTTCATAGAAACCACCAAAAACTCGCACAACAATCAATGCGGGTCACCAAAATAAATAGGACACGACTAGGAAACACCAGCAAGCATGTTAGAATCATCAGGAACTGCTGCGCCAACACCACTTATCAAATCTTCATCGGCCAACGTTTGAAAGCTCAAAAACACAACCAATCAGAAACTATCACGAAGAAAGATAACTTGCAGAGAACCAAAATACAATCCATCTAAAATGAAGATACACGAAACCATCCCAATAAATATCCCATAAGCTCAACACAAGATCTAATCACACCGGAATATACCGGAGGATATACCGAATTCTGCAAAACAGTGATAAACAAAAACAACACTACAAACCAGATCATAAGATCTTCCCAATTTGCAATCACTGGAGCAATACATAGGAATATGTTGACATCAATGACAACAACATATTCTAGCAGCAGCAATGACCAACAATATCCAATAATGTCCCCCTTTGGCATTGATGGCAACATATGAATGTGAAAAACAAACAATGCAAAGAAAGAAGATATCTCCAACAAACTCCCCCTTAGATCAAGACATAGAAATAAGTTTTTCACATGATCTCTCTCCCCCTTTCATAGCAATGCCAAAGATCTCAAAATAGAAAACTAAACTTACTCTCCCCCTTAGAATATAAAACATGAATCCCTTTCCCCAAAACACAGACTACTCCAGCAAAGGAGCAACACCAACACACCAATCCGGATAAAAGGATGACTGTGAAGTCCACCAGATTGATGCAACTCAATGCATCTAGTTCTCGTCAATAGGGGTGGATACCCCTAACTTGTCTCTGAAGTAGACAAATGTATCTGCAGGCAAAGGCTTAGTGAAAATATCAGCTATTTGTTCCTTTGTAGATACATACTCCAGCTTCACCTTCTCTTCACTAACTTGCTCCCTCAAGTAATGATATTTGATTGACACATGGTTAGTCTTTGAATGTTGCACTGAACTATTTAACATGTTAATAGCATTGGAATTATCATAGTATATAACAGTAGACTCATCATAAATAACTCTGATATCCTTCAACATTTGCTTCATCCAGACTATTTGAGTGCAATTACTAGTAGCAATAATGTACTCAGCTTCAGCGGTAGATAAGGGCACTGAATCTTGTTTCTTACTAGCCCATGAAACCAACTTCTTACCCAAATAGAATTCTCCACCGGTAGTTCTCTTCTGGTCATCAAAATCACCAACCCAATTTGCATCAATGTAGGCACATAGCATGAAATCATCATTCCTCAAATACCATAAACCATGATCCACAATTCCCTTCAGGTATCTTAATATCCTCTTAACAACAGTGACATGACTCTCTTTTGGATCAGCTTGATATCTAGCAGCCATGCACATAGCATGCATAATGCCCAGTCTAGTCTGAGTAAGATATAGCAGTTCACCAACCATAGATCTATACAAACTTTGATTAGCTTTTGGAGATTCATCATTCTTAGACAATTTACAACTAGTCACCATAGGAGTTCCAACCAGTTTGGAGTCATCTAACCCAAACTTCTTCAACAATTCCTTCACATACTTAGTTTTAGATATAAATATACCTTTTCCAGTCTGTAAAATCTGCAAACTTTAGAAAAATTTCATCTCACCAACCATATACATCTCAAATTCTTTCTGCATATCACCGACAAACTTCTTGCTCAAGTCATCATCACCTCCAAAGATAATATCATCAACAAAGACTTCAACAATAAGGATGTTATCATGTTCTATCTTAAAGTACAGATTATTGTCAACAACACCTTTACTAAATCTCAATTTCAACAAATATTTATCTAGTCTAGCATACTAGACTCTAGGGGTTTGTTTTAATCCATAAAGAGCTTGCTTTAGTTTACATACCATGTCTCCATCATCTGACAGTGAAAATCCATCAGGTTGCTCAATGTAAACTTCTTCCTCAAGATCACCATTCAAAAAGGCAAATTTGACATCCATTTGATATACCTTGAAATCTTTATAGGCAGCATAAGCAAGCAACAGTCTAACGGCTTCAAGTCTGGCCACTGGAGCAAAATTCTCCTCATAATCAATTCCTTCTTTCTAACAATATCCTTTGGAAACCAGTCTAGCTTTATTTTTGACAACTTCACCGACTTCATTCAATTTATTTTTGAACACCCATTTAGTACCAATAACATTCTTATCCTTAGGTCTAGGCACAAGTTCCCAAGTATTATTTTTTTCAATCTAATCTAATTCTTCTTCCATAGCTTTCATCCAATTTTCATCTTTGCAAGCTTCAGCAACATCTTTAGGTTCAACTTTAGAAATCAAACATACTTCTTTAGCATCTAACCTTCTTCTAGTCATTACACCTTTATTCTTATCACCAATAATCTGATTTTCAGAATGATTCAGTCTTACATACCTTAGAATCTTCTGACTGTTCTGATTATGAGGTTCCTGCGCTCCTTCACTAGTAGCAGCAACATCCAGGTTAACTGTCTCTACTGGATCATTCTTCTTAATCTCTTCAATTTGAATAGGAGCTAAAACAATATTTTGTCCATGATCGTAACCATATGCTTTGATCTCTTTTCCAAGGCTCTCATCCACCTTCACATTTGCACTCTCTGCTATCTTTCTCAATCTCTTGTTGTAGCACCAATAGGATTTGCTCTTTGTAGAATATCCCAAGAAAAAATTCCTTCATCACTTCTAGCATCAAACTTTCCTATATCCTCACCTCTCTTGATATAACATTTGCTACCAAATACTCTAAAATGTCTCACAGTAGGAACATGACCAAATCATAGCTCTTAAGGGGTCTTACCGGTACCACCTTTGATGTGAACTCTATTAAATGTTTAGATAGCAGTGCTAATAGCTTCTTTCGAGTAGATCTTCATAACATTTCCTTCAATCAATATAGTCCTTGCAACATCCAAGACAGTTTTGTTCTTTCTCTCAACAACTCCATTCTACTGAGGAGTTCTAGTAACAGATAAATGTCTTTTAATCTCATGCTTCTCACATAATGAATTGAACTCACTGAAACAGAATTCTCCACCTCTACCAAATCCCAAACACTTCACCTTCAATATAGACTCAGTCTCAACCTTTGCTTTGAATATCTTGAATTTGTCCAATGCTTCTGATTTCTTCTTCAAAAAGACAACCCACATCATCCTAGTATAACCATGAATTAGTAACATGAAATATATATCACTCTGCACACTTCTAACATTGTTAGGTCCACATAGGTCAATATGCACAAGATCTAGCAATCCATCAGATGTATATGGTTTTCTCTTGAAATAATCCTTTTTTTCTTACCTAACTGACATTCCTTACATACTGGATTAGCAAGCTTAACAATCTTACGTAGATCTCTAACAGTATGTGTAGAACAGATCTTTATCATTGAATTAAAATTCAAATGACACATTCTCCTATACCACAACCAATTCTCATTAATCTGAGCAATCAAAAAACTTTTACCACCAACATTCAAATGAAAAATGTTACCTTTAGTCTTAGTTCTAGATGCAATCTCTATACTGGAGGAATTTAAGGTCTTTCATTTTCCATCCTTAAATTGTAGATCATAACTTTTATCAACCATTTGTCCAACACTCAAAATATTATGTTTCAAACCTTCAACATACAAGACATCATCAGTGTTATGCTTGCCATCAAAAGAAATAGAACCTCTCCTGTGGATCATACAAGCTTTGGCATCTCCAAATGTAACTATTCCACCATCATATCTTTCCATGCTTACAAAATTTATTTTATCATCAGTCATATGATGTCAACAACCACTATCAATTACCCATTCATCTTTCTCTTCAAATTTAATAGCTATAGCATTCTCCTCAATATTATAGCTAGTGGAATCAACGGGTACAGGTCCATCTTCCTTAATGGCAAATAATATAACTTCATCTCCTTTTGATTCTTCATCTATAATACCTTCATCAACGTCATAATAACAATTCTTTTGATTCCTATACTTTCGATTAGGCTTGTAAGGATTATCATTCTTCTCATGCTTTTCATATTTATAATTCCTATCATGCCTGTCAAACTTATCATGTCTAACATACTTGGTCATTCTCTCTAGGCATCTACAAGAAAAATGTCCTATCTTATTAATAGAGAAACATTTAAAAGGCAAATTTCCATCATACTTACAAGAAAATTTAGGCAATCTTTGAGTAATTAGTGCTTCAAGTTCATCCAGCTCTCTTTCTTGCTCTTCCATCTCTCTTCTCTCTCTCTCTCTCATATCTAGATATTCTGAACTCATCAGGATCATTTTTCTACTTACCGGATATAGATGCAGATTCTCTAAATGTTGTCTCAAACTTTCCATGTGATTCTCCAAACTCACTCAGCTCAAATACAACAATCTTTCCAACCAGCATATCTCTTGTTACTATAGTCACACTCTGAATCTCATCAATAGCAGCAACCTTATGTTTATAAATAGGAGGCAAAGATCTCAGCACATTGGCAATAATTTCATCTTCCTCAATGGTTCCATCAACGCATCTGATACCTAGGATAACATCATTCACCTTAGCCATGAAAGAGTGTATGTTCTCATCATCTCCCATCTTCAACATCTCATATTTTCCTTTCAAATTCTGCAACTTAGTAACCTTCACCTGTTTATCACCTTCATATAGAATCTCAACCTTCACCCAGATCTCATGTGAAGTCTAAAGTCCCATTACATTTGTCATCTCAGAATCGGTCAGGGCACTAAGCAATGCTTTCTTCGCTCTAATATTATGTTCAACTTCCTTGATCTCATCCACAGTAGTCAGTCCATTCAGAGGAACAGTATAGGTATTCTTTGTAATTTTCCAATAATCTTCACCAAGACATTTCAAGTGCATTTCCATCCGGTCCTCCATATAGCATAGTTACTCCCATAAAATCTCGTATTGTCCTTCTTAAAGATAACACCTTGAGTTGTCATCTCAGATCTCCTCAAGCGATTAAGCTTCTACTAGAGGATCTAGCTCTGAAACCAATTGTTAGAAGCAACCAAGAAGGAAGACTGAGAGGGGGGGTGAATCAGTCTTCACTGAAATACCAAACTTAATCACAAAACACAGATCTAATAAACTGCAATAATAAGACAAATAAGAAAATTGAAAGCACCATACACAACACTAGGATTTTGACATGGAAAACTCGGTTAAGAGAAAAACCATGGTGGAAACCTACCCACAGTAAGATGATACTCTGCAGTAGTATGTGAAAATATTACAATGGGGAATGCACATGCATTCAGGCACACTGCCTAGAGCTCACTACTCAAATATAATTCCCCCGAAAGCTACAACCCTCAAGGAAGTCTCACTGGCTTACAACAAGTTTCAGACTACAATCTGGAAGAAATGAAATGAAAGAATAGCATCTCCAAATGCTTGATTACAGTTCTGGTTAAGAACAAATGTTTTCTCTACAACACCAATCCCTCTTCAATCTCAACATTGAAGGATAAATCTCTTGTTCGCACATAAACCTCTCTCTAATAATGCAGACATAACATCGATACCTAAATTACATGAATATATCACCTATATATACAAATCATCAACCTTGATGACAAGGTCAGCTAAACCCTCAATCCTCAATTACAAAATTACATCACACAATACAAAGATCGACCACTGGACCAATATAATGATTTACATAGCATAACATGAACCTAAAATAAATTCCCAAATGCTCAACTCCATCGAAAGTCACGTCAAGATCAACCGCAACACGCTACACCACCAGGCAAACCGCATAACACAAAAATCATCACTGATTCATAGAAACCACTAAAAACTCAAAACAACAATCAAAGCAGATCACCAAAATAAATAGGACACGACTAGGAAACACCAGCAAGAACATTAGAGTCATCAAGAACAGTTGCACCAACACCACTTATCAAATCTTCATTGGTCAACGTCTGAAAACTCAAGAACACAACCAATCAGCAATTGTCACGAAGAAAGATAACTTGTGGGAAATGAAATCATGATTCATCTAAAATCAAGATACACAATACCATCCCAAGAAATATCCCAAAAGATCAACACTAGATCCGATCACATTAGAATATACCAGAGGATATACCAAATTCTGCAAAACCATGAGTAATAAAAACAACACTACAAACCAAATCATAAGATCTTCCCAATTTGCAATCACCGGAGCAATACACAGGAATATGTTGACATCAATGACAACAATATATCCTAGCAGCAGTAATGACCAACAATATCCAACAGATAGACACCCAGTGTAGTATGGGATATATCGAATCTTGTTCCCACTTGCTTGTTGGTGCAAAAGACTAGATAGAAGAATGTATCACATGATGTAGTGTGCAGTGTACCGAAATTTCTTATATCTAGGATACGCTATGGGCAAGTGGTAGGTAGTTGTTATGGATATGTCAGTTCCTAACTGTGTAAATGCTAGTCACTGGGTATGAGATGCCTATTGAAGCTAGTTACTATCTATGAGAGATGTTTATTGAAGCTAGTCACTATCTATGAGAGATGTTTATTGAAGCTAGTCACTATCTATGAGAGATGTTTATTGAAGCTAGTCCCTATGAGGATGGGATGTATGCTAGAGCTAGTCACTTTATATGTGATGTAAGCTAGAGCTATTCATCATGTGTGTGATGTGTACGAGCTAGTCCCATGTGTTAATGAGAGTGTGCTCGAATCATTCTCTATGAAATTAGAATTTTGGAAGGGAATGACCCCCAATGTAATTGTGTATGTTTATATGTTACTTATTAACAATTGGTTATTGATGTGTGTTCAAATATGTGACAATAAATTAATCAATAGTGTAAATGACACACCAATGAAATATTATATCAAGAAAATGTGAATAATAAACAAATTCAAAAGACAATTTCTCAATGTCATGTCATTGTTCTCTATCTCCAAGGATTCTTCAAGTTATTATTTTGCTCTCAGATCATTGACGACTTGAATTTCAAAAGGACAACCTAAAGAATGAGTGCTATGATAAAATGATCTATATGAGAGTAATAATATTGCTATAATTGATCTATGATAATGAAAATGCTATGCTATGATAATGAGAATGTTATGTTAACATGAGTAATTGTTAATGATAATGAGATTGTGATCTAAAATGCTTGTGTGTGAGAGAGACTTGATTAATGAGAGAGACTTATGGGGGCCTTGATAATGAAGTATTGAGTCCTATTTATAGAGAAAATGGGAAAATGAAGGGTTTTGATTCAATTGATGGAGGAAGGGTTAGGATTGCCTGAGGAAGGGATGATCCTCAATCCATGTGATCCTCTTCAAGCCAATCCCATGTTGACAAGTGTTAACAAGGGAAGGCTTGAGAGGAGAGGGACAAAGCATTAAATGCTTGAAGAAACGTGATGGTTACCATGGGTGTTTAGGTTAAGGTTAGGTTAATGGATAAAGCTTTTATCCAAGGGGTAAAGGAATGTGCAAGGGTTAAAGGGTTAGATTGGTCAAAGCATTAAATTCTTGAAGATAATTGAGGCTTACCATGGATTGTTGGGCTAATGGATAAGTCTCTAGCCAAGGATCAAAGGTGGGTTAGTTTGGTCAAAGACCCATGCGGGTTAACTTGTTGAAGGGAGAAGGCCTTTAAGGCTTTGTAAGAGCCTTAAATGTTTTGAGAAGTGACTCTTCCCTAATCCCTTAGTTTAGGAATGTGGAAACACTTACAGGGAGATTAGGCTAATAATCAAGGGTTTAGACATGATTAGGAGAAGGGTTAGTGTGCAACTTGTATTTTCTAGAAAGTGCAAGCGGATGATGGAATTAGGATTTTAAATAAATAAATATTTGTTTAAATTTGAAAGGGGAATTTAATTAAATACATATAATTTATTTATTTAATTAATGGTCTGAATTTGGTTAAGTGAATTAAATTAAATAAATTGAATAATTTATTTAATTAATAGAAGAAAAGGGTTGGGGTGAATTAATAAAATATCAATTTAATTAATAATTGTAAAAAGAGAGGATTAATTAAATTTGAATTTAATTAAATTTGAATTTAATTAAATTTGAATTTAATTCATAGTTGGATGAACGATAATTAAACAAATATAAAATTCATTTAATCAAGTTGACAAGAAACAGGTGTCTACAATTGCTACTAGGCTAGTTTTGACAAATAGCCCTAGTTTAAAGAGAGATCAAGGATATTATACAAGAGGAGAGGATGAACTACGAAGCCTTTATATTCCTTGGAAGGGATGCGTAGCAATGGACATTAGAGATGAAGCCTTGGGGCATACACCAAGGTATAGAGACGACCTTGACATTGAGAGCTTACTACCTTAGACAGTAAGCATAAGTGGTAGAATGGAGTTGTCACCACTATGGAGATTAAAGAGATTAGGAATTTGACACTTCTATGCTGAAACAAGAAGTTTGCTCAATTAAGTTTGTACTTGTAAATAAAAAAAATTAATAGTAACTGAAAAGTGGTTGTTACAGAAAATTCATGGTAATATAGAGAAATCATTATAATTCTATCAATACCTTTACTAGATATAAGATAATCAAAGATAGCTATTGGAGATCAATGAACATATACAAAACTTTAAAGTGACCAAGCTTCATATTAAAATAAAGACAAGACAAAGACCGTGACTCATTAATATGCATAACTATAACAAAGATAAGCAATTCACAAAGAAATAAATTTGACAATGCTTCTATGACTTTTTTCTACAAGGCAGTGATCTCTACTAAAGAAAAGAACAACAATTTCAAGCACCCAAGAGTACGAAGAAGATTATCAATACAAGTCTGTTTACATATGAAGGAACTTAATCATTATATGGTGCAACTTGAATGGGAAGTTAAAGATTTCTTAATATAACTTATTTAGGACATCCTTTATGGTAGATATAGTTGGCAATCACACATGTTGGCTAAAGATGTGAAGACAATGGTAGAAAGTGACGGGACAAACAGATAGCAGTCCAATCTGGATCGAGAGGTGATGCAGACTTTGTTGATGTGCAAATTGAGAAGGCACATGATACTTTGATTGAGTTTTAACCGGAGAATGATGTGTAGCATATTATTTATGCAATGATAACAATTCACTTAATATGTAGCGAATATAGATGGGGATGGCCTAAATCACACACACTAAGCTTTGACTTTTAGATTTGAAAGTGTTAAACATTCAAAGTTTACTGACATTCTCTAGGCTTAATATGTTGCTTAGTGTGTGTGGTTTAAGGCTGGTCATAAGTGATTCTATTAGAATGATCAAAGTCAATTAAAGTTGTGTTTAAGGTGAAATTTAATTCTGCAAAGAATGTGATTAGCAACCCAATAAATATTAATAAAGAAGAGGTGTGAATCAATGATATTATTCATAATGCATATGAAGTGTGATTAATTAAAGTTAAATCAAAGAGGTGCGATCTGAGAGATATTTTCAAAGGGTGTGATTCTTAAAGAGTTAACATGTATAAATAATATTCTTTATAAAGTGAGCCTTAAGGTAATTTGTTAACTAAGAGACATTTCTTTTGTCAAGGCTATCTTAATGGATGTATCCCTTCATGAATGAGAAAAAGAAAAGATATATATAGAGATTCAACTTGAAGTGTAGAATAGTTGTAGTATTGAGTGAAAACGATATATCATAAACATTATCAAATGTATGAACGTGTCCATGTAGAGTTGAAAGAGAGTTCAAGAGACAAAATAAAAGAAGATTATGCAGATATACAAGAGGATGTTTATATTTGTATGTAGATATAAAAGAGGATGTTAATAGAGGATGTGTATGCAAATAAGAAGAAGAAAATCTAGCAGATATAGAAGAGTGAATTATTATAGACCTTAAAAGGGATATATGTAGATTTGAAAAGATCATAATGTCCATCATCTGTTGAAGAAGCAACAAGCAAGGTGGAATCTAAATCTGATTTGGAAGTTCGTTCCTCGTAAAAAAGAGATTGGTGTCTCTTGCTGAGTTGGTGCTTCCGGTGGGTTGGTACCTACAAATTCAGAAGTGGGATTTGGTGCTTCCAATGGGCTAGTGCTCACAAGCTAAGTTAGGGGTTGGTACCTCTAGTAGATTGGTGCCTACAAACATTGTAATAGAAGAAATATATAAAAGCATTAATTTTCCATCATTTTTCTCCCATTTGGGTTTCCATGTAAAACATTGTGTTATTGTGCTCTTATGTGTATGAGTGTTGAAAGTTAGTGAATAATGCTATTGTGATTAATAAAGTTAGATTGGTAAAATTTGTTGTTATACTGATTCACCCCTCCCTCTCAGTATAAGTGTGTGCTCTTTAGTAGTTTTCTTCTTAAGAGTATCATGATGAGTGTCATTTTGTGATATGCAACAACAATAATCAAAACTCGCGCAAATAAATCAACAACAAAATTAATTCATCTTATCTACCATCAATTGATAAAGATTACAATGAAGGTAATTCATTAAACTCATAATTTTAGGCACTCGTTATGGAGGATTTGGTCCATTGTCTCCAACTTGCCTTCCTAGTTATTTGAACCCTATATACCTCTTGCACATCACTCTACTTCCTTGATCTCTTTCTCTTTTCTTTTATATCCTTGCGCTGGGAGTGGAGAAAACTATTTTGGAACCTTCTATTTAACTTGTATTTCCTCTATACTGTAGTCAACACTTGTATTTCACTTGGGGTTGATGCTCTCTATCTTTTTCTTAGTCAACATTTTCATAGATCATGCATATTAATTTCATTCCCATATTTATTATTCTTTGAAAATATTGAATGAGATTGTTTTAATGTTTGTGTTAAATTTATTTCTTCTTACTGTCCCTTTGTCCTATTATGGAGAACTTGTGTCTGTACTCATGGATTGCGAATTGAGATGAAGAGCCAATTTATGTCGTCAAATTTAATTAAATTATATTTAAAATTTGATAAACAAAACACTTACATTCACAATCAAAAGCTTAGCTCTATAGAACCACTTGGCTAGGGCAATAACTTAATAAACTTTTGATATTGTATTAACTATTACTTAGCATTGAAACTTCAAACCTCTTATAAATTGTCTGACCTTTCTATTCACTCGGTGCTTTCAAACTTGTAAGAAATTCTATATAAATTACAATGGTGTAATAATTGCACCTCCTTCCAATACATTGTCTGACCTTTCTATTCACTTGGTGCTTTCAAATTTGTAAGGAATTCTATATAAATTACAATGGTGTAATAATTGCACCTCCTTCCAATAAAAGTTTGAGTAATCCACATATGAGGGATGGTTTTTGACAAGATAATGTTAAAGTTATATAGCTTCAATCAAATCCTTCAAGCCGACATAAATCTCTAAGTGGCTTATCTGCCTTAGACATTTATGTGCATCAATTTAAATAATACTTCTTGTCGACCTTCATATTTTTTATATTAGCAATTTCATGAAGCGGTTTGTTAAGAAAACATAACTAAATATAACCAACCACCTTGGAAGATGTGCTAGTGATCATGAAACCAATCTTTGATTGAGACATGTTATTTGGCATTGAATCGATTCTTGAAGAAGTCATTATGATTAAAGAAGAGTCAACTTTTGGTAGAGATCATGTTTCTTGGAACAAGACGTGGTTGGGTATTTAGTTTGGTTCCCTCTCTCTTCACAATGCATCGAAGAATATATCCTTCAACAGATCATGTATATCATCCTTTAGCATCTTGTGTTCATCTTCAACAGTTTGATTCCTTCCTCAACGGGTTGTATTCATAAGGCAGATTCGAATTTATATTATATACATTTCTTTACAAGTTTGGATTGCACTACAATCTAGAGTGAATTAATTTTATCATATAGCTTCAAAGTATGAAGCATTTGTAAATACATCTTGCTAATATATTACAAGATATTTGTTGTTGGGTTTTCACCTTCAAGAGGAAGGTTTTCCTAGGGTATATTATGTGCAATTGTGTTTGAATTATTTTCTATCTAATTTGATCATAAAACTTAACATGGTATCAGATCCACGATGAAGTAGATCATGATCAGATTTCCCCATTACAACGAAGTTCTCCTTTATATCTCACCTTCAAGAAGGAATATCAAAACCTCGAAAAATGGTGAATGGTCTTAAAGTTGAGGATAGGCTTGAAGGCGCATCAAAATTCACTTTGTGGAAATTTAGAGTGATTATTGCACTTGAATAAAATGATCTTCTTCAGTTTGTGGAGGAAAAAGACATCCGAACCAGAAGATCAAGAGGAGAAACTTCAATTCAAGAAGAATACCATAAAAGCAAAAAAGATATTGATTGACTCCATGAGAGGTCATTTAGTGCCTCTCATTTCCAAGATGACAGCTACAAGAGACATGTTCAAGACCTTGTAAGGTCTATATGAGATTAACAAAATGAGTAGGGCTCTTGCATTGAGGCAACAACTTCACCATGTCAAGATAGTGAAAGGAGAATTTGTCATGTCATTCTTCATGAAGATCTTAAAACTAAGGGATCAACTAAGTATTATTGGAGATCTAATGGTTGATAAAGATCTTGTCATGTTGGCATTGAATAGCCTTCCTCATTCTTGGGAGCCATCTATTCAAAGTATAAGTGGGAGATCCAAATTGCCTAAGTTTGATTGTCTCCGTGCAGATTACATTCAAGAAGAATCCGGATTGGCTGCCAAGGGAATTGTCAAAGGTTCTCAAAATGAAGACACTCATGTTCTTACCACTCAATCTACCAAGAAAGGAAGATATTGGAAGAAGGGAAACTTCAAGAGGAATAGAGATCAAAGATCAAATTATGTGCCTGATTCAAAGAAGAAGATGATCTCACTCACATTCAGTGCTTTAGATGTGACAAATTTAGTCACTATGAAAGAGATTGGTTGACAAGGCCTGAGAAACAAATGGCAAAAATTCATGAAGTCTGAACTCAAAAGGAAGTAGAAGACAATTTTAATGGATACCTCTTCATATCTACCTTATCAAGTAATGTTTCCACAGATAGTGACACTTGGCTAATTGATGGTGGAGCTTCTCGACACATCACAGGCTATCGAGATCATCTTTTGGACTTGGTGGAAAGGAATTCTAATCTCCAAGTAATCATTGGAGATGATGCACACTATTCAGTGAAAGGATTTGGTGCTACATCACTCAACCTAGAATCTGTAATTTCTCTTCATCTAAGCGATGTCTTATTCGTGATAGGAATCAAGAGAAATCTTGTGTCTATTTCAGTCTTGGAGGATAACGGTTATCAAATAGCATTTTCAGAAGGGAATGGTCTTGCATGGCCAAATAATGTCAGCATCAAGACTACTTGTGTGATCAAGAATCATCATGAGATTTTGTATAAGCTCTCCACTCATCTAGTTCAAGCTCTTCTAAATGACTCTTCTAGTTCTAGCGAACTTTGGCATAGAAGACTTGGGCATCTTCATTTCAAGGCTCTTCCATCATTGGAGAAGATGGTTAAAGGTATTCCTAAACTTAGTCATGTACATGATGGTACTTGTAACGGTTGTGCTATGGGTAAAAATATTAAGAGTCCATTTCATAGCAGTAAAAGTAGGTCAAAAAAAAATTTAGATCTTGCACATTCTGATTTATGTGGTCCAACATCAATAGAATCCCTAAGTGGATTTTTGTATTATGTAACTTTCATAGATGACTACTCTAGGAAGACTTGGATTTATTTCTTAAGGTCTAAAGAGTCTGATAAAGTCCTAGGTAGATTTAAAGAGTTTAAGGCTCTTGTAAAAAACTTATCTGGAAAGAGAACTAAAGTTTTAAGGTTTGATAATGAAGGTGAATACACCTCTAGTAGCTTTCGTGATTTCTATATTGAGGTGGGGATCAATAGGGAGTTTTGTGTCCCTTACAACCCATAGCAAAATGGGGCTGCAGAAAGAAAGAACGAATCCATTGTTGAAGTTGCAAAATCCATGATCCATGATCAAAACCTTCAAACCTTTCTTTGGGTAGAAGCTTCTAGAACAACAATGTATGTTTAAAATAAATGTCCTCATCCGATATTACAGAATATGACTCCAAAAGAAGCCTTTTCAGGGATTAAGCCTAATGTTAGTCACTTGAGGATCTTTGGTTGTATAGTATATGTTCATATACTCAAAGACAAAAGAATCAAGTTGGAACCTTCTAGAAAGAGAGGAATATTTGTGGGCTATAGTAAAACCTCTAATGCCTACCGAACTTACATTCTCGTTTAGAAGCAAATAGAAGTGAGAAGAGATGTTACATTTGAGGAAGATGTTGCATTCAAAAAATCTAAAGGTTCATGCATGGAGATAGATGATGAAAATCATGAGACTCCTCAAGACATGGAAATTGATCATACTCCTGAGATTCAGAGGGAGTCCACTAAACCTGTAGCAGATGATGATCCAATTGAACCTTTGGATCCTACTGATGGGCCTAGAGATATTGTGAATTGAAAAATACCTCTTAGGGAAAGGAACACTATGCAGGAGGCATAAATGTTAACAACTCCTAGAGGCAAATTCAAAGAAAGTAAAAGACCACAAAGATTCTCTAGCTATGTTGCATTAATGTGTAATCTTATTGAGATTGAGCCTTCCAGTGTTGAGGAAGCCTCAAAGTAGAAAGTATGGAAAGATGCTATGTATGAAGAATATCAATCCATTATCAAAAATGATGTTTGGGATATCATACCTAGACCTGAAGGAAAGTCTGTTGTATCTTCCAAGTGGCTATACAAGATTGAGCATGTAGCTAATGGAAGCATTGAGAAGTACAAGGCTAGATTTGTGGCTCTTGGTTTCTCTCAAAAAGAAGGAATAGACTATGAAGAAATAATTTCTCATGTTTATCGTTATACTTCCATGAGGACCAGCATTGCCATTGCAGCAGCTAAGGGATGGAAGCTACATCAGATGGATGTGAAGAGAACTTTTCTGAATGGTGTGATTGAGGAAGAGGTCTACATTGAGAAACATGAAGGTTTCCTCATTGATGGGAAAGAGTCTCATGTATGCAAATTGAAGAAAGAATTATATGGTCTTAAGTAGGCTCCTTGTGCATGGTATGAAAGAATTGAAAAATACTTGGTGAGTTTAGGTTTCTGCAAGAATGATGTTGATCCGAATCTTTACTTCAAGGTATTCGATGGTGAAGTTTTAATCTTAGTCATATATGTTGATGACTTATTTCTTACTGGGGAAGATCATCTCATCTTTAGATGCAAGAAGGAGTTGACTTCAGAATTTGAGATGAAAGATCTAGGACTCATGCATTTCTTTCTAGGTTTGTAAGTATGGCAGAGGCCTAATGAGATTATCATGAGTCAAGGAAAATACACCGTTGACATATTGAAGAGATTTGGAATGTTAGATTGCAAATCTATGTCTCCATCGATGGAAACTAACTTGAAGAAATTAAGGGAATTTGCAGCTAGTTCAAATCTTGTGGATCCCACTATGTACAGGAAGTTGATTGGATCCTTGATGTATCTAGGTAATTCTAGATCGGATATTTGCTATGCAGTGAGCGCACTTAGTCAGTTTATGTGTGAACCAGGGCAGATACATCTAGTTGCTGCCAAGCATATCTTGAGATACTTGAGTGGTACAATTGGATATGGCTTGAAATATTCTTCCAATGTGGACCTGAATCTGCAAGGCTGTTTTGATTTTGATTGGGCAGGGAGTGTTACTGATCGGAAGAGAACCTTTGGTCATTGCTTCAGTTTGGGATCTGCTATGATTTCTTGGTGTAGTAGGAAGTAGTCTTCGGTAGCTCTAAGCACGGTCGAGGCGGAATATATTGCAGCATGTGTAGCAACTCGAGAAGCAGCATGGCTTCGAAATCTCCTTGCAGGATTTTTTGGACAATCATTGGAGCCAACTGTTGGTCCTCATAACTGGAATGGTAAATAGATAATAAAATACAATTCAGAGATTTAATATCTTTAAATAGCTATTTTTTCCTGTGGCAAAGGCTCATTTAGCTATCAACCAGGGATGTAAACTTGAAATGGGCCAGCACTGTATGTGCACCAAGTTCATATCGCAACCATTCTATATTACTGCAGGAAACGAGATTCTTCTTAAAGTAAACACACAGAATCTCAAATGAACTAATACTTAATCCTACAATTGGAAGTTACTTAAAACAACTACTGTTAAATGATAAAATTATGGCAGGCAGCAGGAACTACTCTCCTATTGTGGCTATATGAATAGACATAGGAATTGTTTCCTATGGCTGCAGGAACAAACAACTGCAGAAACAACTACTACAAAAGTATGAAATTAACTGAAACATACAAAGGATTACTCACCAAGTGGGCCCCCTTGAGTGAGAATCTCTAGAACTTCTAATTACAATTATCTTATTATTCAAAATCGCATTGATCTCTTTATTTCATCTTGACTGGAAAATACATAAACAATGCCAGAAGACTATGTATTACAAAATACTATGATCATTCTCCCCTCCTGAGAGGAGAGAGATCCCTTTATTTATAGGAAAACTTATAAAAAACTTCTAACTAATCGATCACATTCCTACGGAAGAGGTGAACAGGATTTATTAACAAGAGAAGAGGTCAGTGCAGGACAATAGAACAACATATGTCCTGCAGCTGAGAAAATCTAGCATGAATAGCCTCCTAGATCTAAGCTCCACTAAGAACATATATAAATGTTTCATAAATCAATATGTTGAAGAACCGGTCAAACGGTTTCGATCATTACTGCATTTCTTTGACTAGGTGTGCATTGCAGTTACATACTTGATGATCTTTTGAACCGTCATTTGTCTTTTCTTCACCTTTGTTGACCCTGCATCGTGATATTAATGTGCACAACAGACATGTGTATATACTAATGCTAACATGATATAATGCAAACCATATTTATAATTGTTTTCAGATATTTGCATAGATAGATCATTTAAAACCATTATATGACATCCTTAGGTATAAGTTAAACCAGTTTCAAAAACACTTAAAAGGTATCAACTTAAAAGAGTATTATAATCCAAATGTCATCTAATCAAAAGACCTAGGCAGGAGTGTTATATCAAAAATCTATCAAAATAGAGTCATTATTTAGGCTCATCACCAACTATCGTTCATTGTGACAATCAAAGTTATGTGAAGCTATATGTCAATCCAATGTTCCAAGATAGAACAAAACATGTAGAGATCCAATGCCACTACATCAAAGATATGGTACAGAGAAATATTGTTCAGTTGAGATACATAAGCCCCTTTCCAAAGTGAAGTTTACAAATTTTCGAGACAAGCTTGGAGTTGTGGAGAATGAAGCACTTGCTGAGAGGGAGTCTCAACATCATTAATTCTTTGAGATGTACTATAATACATTCTTCTCTATGAGAGAAGTTTGAGCTGCAAGCCCTTGTTAATGCATTCTTCTTTGTGAGAGAGAAGTTTGAGGTGCAAGCCCTTTTTAATGCATTGTTCTCTATGAGATAGAAGTTTGAGGTGAAAGTCCTTGTTCCACCCTCTGGGAGTAGCCATGGTGGATGTCATGTGAGAGACTCCATGACTTAGCATTTATGCTCATTCACCCTCTAGGAGTAGCCATGGCGAACGTCATGATGAGATGACGACATCACATTAAGTGATTTTGTGATGAGCACTTGTGTTTATTTTCATTTCCATTCATGGGAGTAGCCATGATGCACCCACCCTCTGGGAGTAGCCATGGTGTATATCACTATAGAGATCGAGAAGGATTCCTCCCTAGCTAAGAGGGAGTGTTAAAGTTATATAACTTTAGTCGGATCCTTTGGACTGACATAAATGTCTAAGTGGCCTATCGGCCTAGGCCTTAGACATTTATGTGCATCGATTTAAATAACACTTCTTGCCAACTTTCATATTTTTATATTGGCAATTTCATGAAGTGGTTTGTTAACAAAACATAACTAAATATAACCCACTACCTTGGAAGACGTGTTAGTGGCAATGAAACCAATCTTTGATTGAGATGTGTTATTTGGCATTGAATCAATTCTTGAAGAAGTCATGATGATTAAAGAAGAGCTGACTTTTGGTAGAAGTCATGTTGCTTGGAACAAGACGTGGTTGGGTATTTAGTTTGGTTCCCTCTCTCTTCACAATGCATCGAATAATATATCCTTCAGCAAATCGTGTATATCATCCTTCAACATCTCATATTCATCTTCAGCAGTTCAATTCCTTCCTCAGCAAGTTGTATTCATAAGGCAGATCAAATTTATACTATATACTTTTCTTTATACATTTGGATTGCATTGCAATCTAGAGTGAATCAATTTGATCATATAGTTTCAAAGTGAAGCATTTGTAAAGATATCTTTCTAATATATTACAAGACATTTGTTGTTGGGTTTTTCACCTTCAAGAGGAAGGTTTTCCTAGGGTATATTCTATGCAATTGTGTTTGAATTATCTTCTATCTAATCTGATCATAAAACAACAAATAAGTCATTCATGCTCTTACATGCTAAATACTTAGAAGAGATAAAGTTGAATGAATGATAGTTCTTGATATGTATGGAAATGAGATCCTAGGCTAATGAATGCAAACTAAGATCTCAAATCTCCATTACATAAAATTGAAACACAAATAGGTTCATCTATGGTACTAATAGGACAACTAAACACTTGGGTTTATGTTCATTTGTTACAATGGATTTGTGAATTTGGAGTGTGTATTTAAGATCTAGGTTTAATGATAGAAAAATGATGACTTTTCGTAATAACAACAAACTATAGAATAAAAAATCAACTCATAGACCAGATCTAGAAAGAGGACACAAAAAGGAACTGGGGACTACAAACTGAGTTTGAAAGTGTTAGGTTTGTGCGTTGGGTGCCCTAGTTAGAGGGTGTCTAAATTGACAAAAAGGAGCAGAAATGCAGTCAAGAAGCCCTATAGGTTTGTCTCCTAAAAATCCATCGAAAAAGTGTTAGACATGTGTGTTAGGCATCCTAGTCCAAGGGTTTTTGCTTGTTCAAAATTTGAGACTGCTTTTCATTGTTTTCTCTACTCATCTGTAACACTTTCTATTGTTAGATTTGAATCTGCACACACAAAAAACAAGGAAGAATGGTTGTGTTGAATAAGGGCTTGCCTAAGTCAAACATAATGTTGGTATTCCCACCTCCACAACAACTATGATTGATGTAAAAGAGACATTGTCGTAGGGAGGATAGAGGCTAAACAGTAATGGAAATGTCGAAATGAAATGGTTACACCTTAGGTATGAAACCCTCTCATGGAGTCTCACATAAAGGTAGTGATGCAATGCTCTTTCGATAAGTTTTGCAAGTGTCGATGCAATAACATGATAACAAAACATAATCAACATGGAATCATAGTAGAGTGTTGTAGTCTGGTACTCAATATGATAATAACTTAGAATTAAGATGTTTGAATGCTCTTAAAAATCAATTAGAATGTCTTAGACCTTATGAATGATAGAAGGTGTGCTTTATATACAAATGACAAGGTATTTTTGATCGAAAGTCAATATAAAATGATCAAGTACCAAAATTGAGACCAGGTTTGAAAATGTGAAGGCTTACACTTGCACTAGCTACAATTTTAGAATATTTTGGTGGACTATGGAGTTGTGCGCCTTGGTCCCGCCAAAATAGGTAGGGCCTTTGAAAGGGAGTCATGAGTGTCGGGGTCCATGATGTTAGATTTGGTCCACAATTAAGTTGCAAGATTAGTAATTAAGATTTAAACTAGAATAGGGCCCAACTAGACTTAAAATGATCTAGGAAAAAGAACACTAAAATAGGTGCCAATAGGGTATGAAATCGTAAAGGGGTACAATTTATTGCACTACATTTCCAAAAACTATATGTGATGTTTCATTTAACTACTTTTTTTGTCATGGCTACTTGATAATTTCTGAAGATCCTTGTTTGCAAACCTCATAGTTCAATCGTAGTCCACGATTTTAGTTTTTATATAATACTATGTACATGGGTGGATAGGAAGCCACATAGATATAAAATGACACTGGCAAGGACATCACTTAGTAATCGGTCCATTTTGTTCCATTGGAAAGATAATACATTTAATTTACATAAATTTCCCCAAAATTCTTTGTTCTTATATATTTTCATGTGTTATGAAAACCCTGTGTGAATACAATTCTTCTTGGCAATATTGTATTAATCACTGAGCCATATTTTTAAAAAATCAAAAAAAAAAATTATTTGGCAAGCACGATCAATTGTTCCTTTTCATCTATAGAATAGTTTATTTGAACACAAAAATTCTTCAAAATTGATCCCGAAATAATTGTACCTAGCATCAAAATACATTACTTTGTGAATCTAGGACTATCCTCAATGAAAGTAGTGATTGCTAATGTTCTTAGAAAAAGTTACTAAATAGTCACTTTATGTTAGCTTCTCTTGTTTGATGTAAGGTCCTACCCGAATCTCAAATTGATTATGTCCATGCTTGATTGTCACAACCCTCCTTTATCACCTTTTTTGATTTAAAATACAAAACTCTATTTATATTCTTTGGATGAATTATGGAATGAATATTGTAAGGGAATAAATTAATAAACCACACACACATGGAAAATGCATATATATTTTAAAATTGTTATTTAATTTCCCTCACCCAAATTAAGGCACATGTTGTAGGAGGAATAAGAAGCTTCTAGAGGCTTCTCCACCTCCTTGCATGTAACTCCTCCCACTAAGCCTAATTAATTTGCATGGAGGCCAAATTGGGAGAAGAATCTCTTTTTTAAATTAAAAAAATAGGTAGTGGGAAAAGGGTAATTTCTTTTATAAAATGGGAACAAGTTTCAAAGGAAAAGCTAGCTAATCTTGATAAGAAATTTCTGCAAGTTGAATTCTCTTTGGTAGTCCACTTCATTGGCAGCAAGGATTTTGTTGGAGGATTTTTCTTCAAATTGGAGGATCAAGGAGGACTCCACACCATCTTCAAGCATCCAGGTTCCTCCAAATTAGTTCATGCATCTCATTTTTATGGTAGATTAGATTTGATTAGATTAATTATGAGTATGAAATTTTAATTGTATTTTGTTAAAGAATTAGTTTAGATTTTGTAGAAAATGAGAATCCTGGTTTTAATAAGGTTCATTGTTAAAATTCTTGATATGAATTTAGTTTTTAGATTTTTGTAAAGAATGAGATTTATTGTAAAATAAAATTCATTGTTTTTGTCTTAAATTTTGTAGAATGAAATTCTTTTCTTTTGAAAATAAGATACATTAGTTTCAGATTTTAGAGAATAAAATTCATTGTTTTTGTCTTAAATTTTGTAGAATGAAATTCATTTCTTTTGAAAATAAGATACATTAGTTTCAGATTTTAGAGAATAAAATTCATTGTTTTATCTTGGATTTTGTAGAATGAAATTCATTTCTTTTGAAAATAAGATACATTAGTTTCAGATTTTAGAGAATAAAATTCATTATTTTGTCTCAGATTTGTAGAATGAAATTCATTTTCTTTCTTGAAAATAAGACTCATTGTTCTAATTCTGATAAGAAATTAGTTTTCAAGTAAATGGAAATTAGATTATTATCTTCAGTTTATTTTGATAAAAATTAGATCTCCCTGTGTGTATAAATAAATCTCCTCCCTCTGTGAATGAATTTTCCCTGTGTAAAAATAAAAATAAAAATGGATAACTTTCTCTGTGAATGAAATCTTTTTTTTCTTCCTGTGTAAAGGAATGAATTCCTTTCTCTGTGAATAAGCTTTCCCTGTGTAGGAAACAGAAGAAATGAAGAAAAGAAATAAACTCCCTCTATCTGTGAATGAATTTCCCTGTAGAAAACAAAGAAATGGAAAAAAAGGAATCCCTCTGGTTATTGTTTCATTTTGTCCCTAAGGCAAACCTGCAACATTATTAATTACCTATTTTTTTTGTTATAATACTCCTGTATAAAATGATAATGTCAATACTATAACAATATATATATATATATATATATATATATATATATATATATATATATATATATATATATATATATATATATATATATATATATGTATATATAAGTAACCCAAAAAAATAAATAAAAACAAAAAAAAATTAAAAAAAACGAAAATAAAACTTTCGAACTTCACCCTCGCCCGTAACGCATGGCGTTTTGCTTTAATGGTAGGCCGCATGCAGGGACGGTTACATAGTAACCGTTGCAGGGTACGGAGGGGCCCGCAGGGTCCCCTCATCCCTGCGGACCTGCGCATGCAGGGCCGCAGGGGTGATGGGACCCGTGGTCCCCACCCCGCAACCCTCTATATTATTATAAAACAATGCAAGCCCTCTTTGCCATTAAGTTAGAATTTAGTTTGTTTTTTTATTATTATTTAAGTTTCGAAATTTGAAATTGTAATTTGGTTATTTTTTTTTAAAAAAAAAAAGGAAACAAAGTTAATTTTTATTTAGTCTTTTTTTTCTTCTTTAGTTGATAATAATGACATTAGGAAATGATGATTTTTTTTCCTTAGTATGAATTTAAGGATATCGACTTTCAATTGAAAATGGGATTAATGTGTAGCAAGATTGTAATTAAACTATCCTAAATAAACTTTAAAATTTTTAAGACACTCGATTGAGATTAACTTACCTTATTACAAGTACTTAGATTTAATCGTTATTTTGGATTCGTTAAGTCATCTTTCATCATAGATTAATTGCTTCCGTTAATGGTTCATAGCATGCGAATTTTTTTAGGATAATTATATCTTCCATGCAATTACTATTATGCAAGTTCATTTGCTATGCAAATTACACTTCAAGTAGTTACTTCAATTATTTACGCTTTCATTTTGTCATTCGTAGTTAGAAAATTAAATAAAGGAAGTTGGAAAACCAAAACTAGCAGCATTCGGTATATATGGTGCCTCTGGGTCACGCTTACGGGTAATGCCGTCGTGTTGAACTACTGCACTTAGCGCCTAATAAAGCTGCATTAACGACGTCTGTGGCATCGTCCCTATAAATCGTCGGGGAGTAATAAGGGTCATTTGGAAGTTAAAAATCCAAGGGGCGGGTAATCCCTCTTGGATCGATAATTAATAAGATAACTTTTAATTGAATTTCACATCCGTTGAGATAAACCATAGTAAACCCCTCTTAGGGATGGTCTAGTTAAGAGCTCTCGTGAAAATGACTTTATTTATCTATTTATTCACCTCGAAGGGATATTGGTGATTTGTAATTGGGTGATGCTCATGTTAAGTATTAGGATCTAGTTATTTTGTTAGGCCACAAGCAATAGGCCATCTTGAGCCTTCGCTTAAGTGCTACCTTCGTGGGTAGCAACCGCAGAGAAACTGTCTGGGACACTGACCCTAGAAAGGGTTGCGTACCCACAAAAATCAGTTTACATCAAACCATAGATTAGAAGATAGAACTACATACTTTACGCCTTGATCCCACGCCGAAGTGGGTATGTAGGCAGTCTTGGGACGGAGTTGTCCCTCGTACTCAGGCGTTCGTGGGTGGGGTCTAGGCTTGGTTGAGTAAGAATCCTAATCGAAAGATAAGATAATCAAACTCAATTCAATGCATACTCGGAAGGAATCCCGTATGGATTCGCTTGACTTCCCGAGGCTTTAAGCCAAATTCCGAGGCGGAATTCAAGCTTGTCTTATTTTCTTATTACTCCTAAGGACGGCGACCTCGGTGCATTCTTGTTAGAAGAATGTAGTACTTAGTGAGTGGCTCAGGACCCGAATGGTCCCGATGAGTCTAAGTCTCTGGCCAGAGCATCTCCTATCCCGTTTGGATGGATGCCTACCCTGTATGGGTAGATGCCTATCCCGTATTTGATAGATGAAATTTACGTCCCGTATGGACAACTGCCTAACCCGTATGGTTAGAAGCTCATCCCGAATGGATGAATGCCCAGTCCTATTTGGATGGATGCCCAGAGTATGCAATTGAATAAAACGTAATAAAGAAAAAAAAATATACTCAATTTTTGTTGGATCAATTTTGGTGGGTTATTACATGTGGTATCAGAGCAAAGGTTCAAATCTAGGCCTTGTGCTCACTCCAATTTATTCAACTAAGGGAATGTTTTACAATAATAGAAATTAAATTTTATTCTTCAGAAAGAAACTAACTACATAATTTAACTTCCAGGTAAAACCTCGAATGGCAAGAGGAAGAGGAAGAGGAAGAGGAAGAGGAAGAGGAAGAGGAAGGGGTAATGGAAGACGTACTAGGAGTCAAAGGGAGGAAAACCATGAGGAAAGCCATGAGGAAAACCATGAAGGAAACCGCGAGGAAGATCATGAAGAGGATCGACACAACCTAGGTAATAACGGAGATGGGGTCCAAGCTATAATCGACCTTCTAACCGAACAAAGAGATAAAATCAACTTCCTGGAACAATCACTGCAGGACCTTAGGGAAAGGCAGAATGACTATGAGAATAGAAGTGGTACCGAGAATGGAAACCCTGGTAGCAATCAAGGAAATGTGATGGGTAATGGAAAGGAAAATAACATATTAGAACTTTCCAAGGATTTGAAGAAAATCACCCCTCCTAAGTTCGATGGGAGGCAGATTGGTGAAGGGGCTGAGAATTGGCTAAATGAAATGGAGAAATATTTTGAGCTAAGAGATTTCAGCGAAACAACTAAGGCTTTATGGGGCTCCTATCAACTCACAGGGGAGGCGGCTAGTTGGTGGACCAACACCAAGGAACAAAATGGGTATAACAGGGATACAATCACATGGGATCAATTTGTTCACCATTTTCGAGATAGGTGGCTTCCTCAATTGTTCTTTGATGAGAAAGTGACAGAATTCCATAACCTACGTCAAGGGTCCCTATCCGTTCAACAATATTGGGATAAATTCGCCAAGTTGCTTAAGTATGTGCCTATGTACCAAAGGGATGAAGAAGGCCAAGCAAGGAAGTTCATTTTGGGGCTGAATACCAACATAGGGGCAGAGGTTGACATGCATGGACCCAGAAATATGAATGAAGTACTTGAAAAGTCCCTAAGGCAAGAGAGGAAGATTCAGACACTAGCAGGACGAAACTATAATGGGAATCACTCATTCAAAAGGAAGCAAGAATTCAATGGAAACACTAATTTCAACAAGGGTCAAAGGAATAACTCTTCCGAAAGGAGACCACCGCCTAATCAATATCAGAGGAATGGAAATGATAATAACAGGGGCAACAATAATAGGGGCAATGATAACAGGGGCAATAATAACAGGGGCAATGATAACAGAGGCAACTATAACAGGAATGACCAGCAGAACAGGATAACTTATCCACCCAGGGGAAATGAAACAAGGAATGATCCCCCTAGAAATCAAGGTAGGAGAGGTCCTCCAGGCGGATGCTTTATGTGCGGGGAAAATCATTTTGCTAGAGACTGCCCCAGGATGCAAGGACAAATTAGAGCCAATCAACCCCAACAAGGGCCCCAACAGAGGATTCATGCAGCAGTTAGGAACCAAAGAAGAAGATACCAGAATGTTCCCGTGGAAACTACAGGTACACTATTTGAACAACCAATATCAATTCTAATTGACACGGGATCATCTGAATGTTTCATCTCACCTGAATTAGTGAACAAATATGCATTTAAAGTTAATCAAATGGAGTCATCATGGACGGTTCAATATGGGGATAAGGCAACTAGAGAAGTAACTAAGTGCTTACCAAGGGCAAAGGTACAATTCCCTGAGTTCGAAACAAGGGTAGATCTCTATGTGGCACCCTTAGGATTATATGATGTAATTATGGGAATGAGTTGGTTAGCAGACCATCAAGCTAATGTAGATTGTTATAGCAAAATTGTTGAATGTTTGGATGATGGGGGGAAAAGGGTCAAAATCCAAGGAAAGTTTAAACCCATTAATGTAGAAACTATCTCAGCAATGCAATTAAAGAAGGAAAGGAGAAGAGGAGGACAAATCTTTATGGTCGAATTTGATGAAGGGAAGGAGGAAAATACACCAACATTTGAAAATACCCCTTTCTTAAGAGAGTTTAGGGATGTTTTTCCAGAAGAACTACCCGGTTTACCCCCTAAGAGAAAGTTTGACTTTTCTATCGAAGTACTCCCAGGAGCTGAACCAGTATCAAAGGCACCTTACCGGATGAACACAACCGAATTACAAGAGCTCAAAATGCAATTAGAGGAACTCTTAGCTAAGGGATTAATAAGGCCAAGTGTATCACCATGGGGAGCGCCAGTTTTATTTGTTAAGAAGAAGGATGGAACCTTAAGGCTATGCATCGACTATAGGATGTTGAACAAAGTTACCATAAAGAATAGGTATCCCTTACCTCGCATAGAGGACCTTTTTGACCAAATGAAAGGAGCGGCAGTTTTCTCCAAGATAGATCTTCGGTCAGGGTACCATCAACTCAGAATTAAGGAAGAAGACATTCCAAAGACAGCTTTCAGGACGAGATATGGACACTATGAATTCACAGTAGTTCCTTTTGGAGTAACTAATGCCCCAGCTGCATTCATGAACCTGATGAATAGTGTATTCCATGACTACTTGGATAAGTTTGTTTTGGTATTCTTGGATGACATTTTGATTTATTCTAGAAATGAAGAGGAACATTTAGCGCACCTACAGATTGTTTTGCAAAGATTGAGAGAACATAAGTTATATGGAAAATTGTCCAAATGCGCCTTCTTTGAGGAAAAGATTCACTATCTTGGGCATATAATATCGAAGGAAGGAATAGCAGTCGACCCAGATAAAATAAAGGCGATAGTAGAATGGCCAATCCCTAAGAATGTTTCAGAGGTAAGAAGCTTTATGGGGCTAGCAGGTTACTATAGGAGGTTTGTGGAAGGATTCTCTAAGATAGCAAATCCCATCACCTCGTTGCAACGGAAGGGCAAAAGGTTTGTATGGACCGAGCAAAGTGATAAGGCATTTCAAATCTTGAAGGGAAAACTAACTTCAGCACCCATTCTAAAGGTACCAGACCCAAATGGACACTTCACAGTTGTAACAGATGCTTCTATTGAAGGGTTAGGAGGGGTACTTGTCCAAGATGAAGGGGTAGTGGCTTATGAATCTAGGAAGCTAAAGACTCATGAAGTCAATTATGCACCCCACGACTTAGAGTTGGCAGCAATTGTGCATGCCCTGCAAAAGTGGAGACATTTCTTACTAGGGAAGCCCTTTGAGCTTAAGTCGGACAACCAAGGGCTAAAATACATCTTTACCCAACCTCACTTAAATGCCAGACAAAGAAGGTGGCTAGAGTTCTTAAGCGAATATGACTTTGAGATCGAATATATTAAGGGGAAAGAAAATAGGGTGGCAGATGCCTTAAGTAGGAGAAGACACTTGATGACTATAGCAACCTTCAAAACCTCTTTCAAAAAGCAAGTAATGGATGAACAAGGACATGACCCATGGTATGAGCAAGTCGAATTAACTATAAGACACAACCCGACCGACCCTAAGGTTGAAGGGTACACATTTGATGAAGATGGGCTACTCAGATACAATAACAGAATCTATGTTCCTAATTCAGGGAATTTAAGGGAAGTAGTTTTATCGGAGGCTCACAATGCCCCTTATTCAGGCCACCCAAGAGTTAACAAACTTTATGCAGATCTAAAGAAGTTATACTTTTGGCAAGGGTTGAAGAACGATATTGTCAAGTATGTAGCCAAATGTTTGGAGTGTCAAAGAGTCAAGGCAGAACATAGGCACCCAGCTGGATTGTTACAATCGCACGATGTACCCCAACATAAGTGGCAAGTTATTAGTATGGATTTTGTACAAGGGCTACCCATGTCACCTTCTAGGCATGATGCAATAATGGTGGTAATTGACAAGCTCACTAAGGTGGCACACTTTATACCAGGAAATCTGACAGATGATGCACCCACCTTGGCTAGACGTTTCATTAAGGAGATAGTTAGGTTGCACGGAGTACCAGAGAAAATCATATCAGACAGAGATGCAAGATTCACTTCCAGGTTTTGGACCACACTTCAATCAGCCCTAGGGACTCAACTAAATTTTAGCACCGCATACCACCCGGAAACCGACGGTCAGACAGAAAGGACAAATCAGATTATGGAAGACCTACTTCGTATGTACTGCATGGACCAACAAAGAAAATGGGAAGAGTACCTACCTTTGGTAGAGTTTGCCTACAATAATACATATCAAACATCTTTGGGAATGGCACCTTTTGAAGCTTTGTATGGTAGACCATGTCGAACACCTTTGAGTTGGGATAGTCTTGAAGATAGAGTGATTATTGGGCCAGATATGTTGAGAGAAATGGAAAGGAAAACTAAGGAAATTAGGCAAAGGTTGAAGGAAGCCTCGGATAGGCAGAAGAGTTATGCAGATAAAAACAGAACACCAAGGGAGTTTGAAGTAGGAGAGAAAGTCTTCCTAAGGGTTAGGCCACACAAGAGTTCCATAAGATTTGGGAAAAAGACTAAGCTTGCACCTCGTTATGTCGGACCCTTTGAAATATTGGGAAGAATTAATCCAGTTGCTTATCGGTTAGCCTTGCCTCCCCAATTGAGCCGAATCCATGATGTCTTCCATGTATCTCTTCTTAAGAAATATGTACCTGATGAGAAACACATTTTGAATTGGGATGCCTTGCAGGTCCAAGAAATGGGGGGAATAATGATAGAGCCATTCAGAATCTTGGAGAGGCGCCAGTGCCAGTTGCGCAACAGAGAGGTTGATCAGTGCAAAGTGCAATGGGACCAGTACGACGAGAAGAATGCCACCTGGGAGGATACTAAGGAGATGCAGCAGCTATTTCCCTTTTTGTTTTGAACATGAACTATAAACTCTTTTGAATACATTTAATAAGTGCATCGGGACGATGCACCGATTAAGGGGGGGAGGATGTCACAACCCTCCTTTATCACCTTTTTTGATTTAAAATACAAAACTCTATTTATATTCTTTGGATGAATTATGGAATGAATATTGTAAGGGAATAAATTAATAAACCACACACACATGGAAAATGCATATATATTTTAAAATTGTTATTTAATTTCCCTCACCCAAATTAAGGCACATGTTGTAGGAGGAATAAGAAGCTTCTAGAGGCTTCTCCACCTCCTTGCATGTAACTCCTCCCACTAAGCCTAATTAATTTGCATGGAGGCCAAATTGGGAGAAGAATCTCTTTTTTAAATTAAAAAAATAGGTAGTGGGAAAAGGGTAATTTCTTTTATAAAATGGGAACAAGTTTCAAAGGAAAAGCTAGCTAATCTTGATAAGAAATTTCTGCAAGTTGAATTCTCTTTGGTAGTCCACTTCATTGGCAGCAAGGATTTTGTTGGAGGATTTTTCTTCAAATTGGAGGATCAAGGAGGACTCCACACCATCTTCAAGCATCCAGGTTCCTCCAAATTAGTTCATGCATCTCATTTTTATGGTAGATTAGATTTGATTAGATTAATTATGAGTATGAAATTTTAATTGTATTTTGTTAAAGAATTAGTTTAGATTTTGTAGAAAATGAGAATCCTGGTTTTAATAAGGTTCATTGTTAAAATTCTTGATATGAATTTAGTTTTTAGATTTTTGTAAAGAATGAGATTTATTGTAAAATAAAATTCATTGTTTTTGTCTTAAATTTTGTAGAATGAAATTCTTTTCTTTTGAAAATAAGATACATTAGTTTCAGATTTTAGAGAATAAAATTCATTGTTTTTGTCTTAAATTTTGTAGAATGAAATTCATTTCTTTTGAAAATAAGATACATTAGTTTCAGATTTTAGAGAATAAAATTCATTGTTTTATCTTGGATTTTGTAGAATGAAATTCATTTCTTTTGAAAATAAGATACATTAGTTTCAGATTTTAGAGAATAAAATTCATTGTTTTATCTTGGATTTTGTAGAATGAAATTCATTTCTTTTGAAAATAAGATACATTAGTTTCAGATTTTAGAGAATAAAATTCATTATTTTGTCTCAGATTTGTAGAATGAAATTCATTTTCTTTCTTGAAAATAAGACTCATTGTTCTAATTCTGATAAGAAATTAGTTTTCAAGTAAATGGAAATTAGATTATTATCTTCAGTTTATTTTGATAAAAATTAGATCTCCCTGTGTGTATAAATAAATCTCCTCCCTCTGTGAATGAATTTTCCCTGTGTAAAAATAAAAATAAAAATGGATAACTTTCTCTGTGAATGAAATCTTTTTTTTCTTCCTGTGTAAAGGAATGAATTCCTTTCTCTGTGAATAAGCTTTCCCTGTGTAGGAAACAGAAGAAATGAAGAAAAGAAATAAACTCCCTCTATCTGTGAATGAATTTCCCTGTAGAAAACAAAGAAATGGAAAAAAAGGAATCCCTCTGGTTATTGTTTCATTTTGTCCCTAAGGCAAACCTGCAACATTATTAATTACCTATTTTTTTTGTTATAATACTCCTGTATAAAATGATAATGTCAATACTATAACAAATATATATATATATATATATATATATATATATATATATATATATATATATATATATATATATATATATATATATATATATATATATATATATATATATATATATATATATATATATATATATATATATATATATATATATATATATATATGTATATATAAGTAACCCAAAAAAATAAATAAAAACAAAAAAAAATTAAAAAAAACGAAAATAAAACTTTCGAACTTCACCCTCGCCCGTAACGCATGGCGTTTTGCTTTAATGGTAGGCCGCATGCAGGGACGGTTACATAGTAACCGTTGCAGGGTACGGAGGGGCCCGCAGGGTCCCCTCATCCCTGCGGACCTGCGCATGCAGGGCCGCAGGGGTGATGGGACCCGTGGTCCCCACCCCGCAACCCTCTATATTATTATAAAACAATGCAAGCCCTCTTTGCCATTAACTTAGAATTTAGTTTTTTTTTTTATTATTATTTAAGTTTCGAAATTTGAAATTGTAATTTGGTTATTTTTTTAAAAAAAAAAAAAGGAAACAAAGTTAATTTTTATTTAGTCTTTTTTTTCTTCTTTAGTTGATAATAATGACATTAGGAAATGATGATTTTTTTTCCTTAGTATGAATTTAAGGATATCGACTTTCAATTGAAAATGGGATTAATGTGTAGCAAGATTGTAATTAAACTATCCTAAATAAACTTTAAAATTTTTAAGACACTCGATTGAGATTAACTTACCTTATTACAAGTACTTAGATTTAATCGTTATTTTGGATTCGTTAAGTCATCTTTCATCATAGATTAATTGCTTCCGTTAATGGTTCATAGCATGCGAATTTTTTTAGGATAATTATATCTTCCATGCAATTACTATTATGCAAGTTCATTTGCTATGCAAATTACACTTCAAGTAGTTACTTCAATTATTTACGCTTTCATTTTGTCATTCGTAGTTAGAAAATTAAATAAAGGAAGTTGGAAAACCAAAACTAGCAGCGTTCGGTATATATGGTGCCTCTGGGTCACGCTTACGGGTAATGCCGTCGTGTTGAACTACTGCACTTAGCGCCTAATAAAGCTGCATTAACGACGTCTGTGGCATCGTCCCTATAAATCGTCGGGGAGTAATAAGGGTCATTTGGAAGTTAAAAATCCAAGGGGCGGGTAATCCCTCTTGGATCGATAATTAATAAGATAACTTTTAATTGAATTTCACATCCGTTGAGATAAACCATAGTAAACCCCTCTTAGGGATGGTCTAGTTAAGAGCTCTCGTGAAAATGACTTTATTTATCTATTTATTCACCTCGAAGGGATATTGGTGATTTGTAATTGGGTGATGCTCATGTTAAGTATTAGGATCTAGTTATTTTGTTAGGCCACAAGCAATAGGCCATCTTGAGCCTTCGCTTAAGTGCTACCTTCGTGGGTAGCAACCGCAGAGAAACTGTCTGGGACACTGACCCTAGAAAGGATTGCGTACCCACAAAAATCAGTTTACATCAAACCATAGATTAGAAGATAGAACTACATACTTTACGCCTTGATCCCACGCCGAAGTGGGTATGTAGGCAGTCTTGGGACGGAGTTGTCCCTCGTACTCAGGCGTTCGTGGGTGGGGTCTAGGCTTGGTTGAGTAAGAATCCTAATCGAAAGATAAGATAATCAAACTCAATTCAATGCATACTCGGAAGGAATCCCGTATGGATTCGCTTGACTTCCCGAGGCTTTAAGCCAAATTCCGAGGCGGAATTCAAGCTTGTCTTATTTTCTTATTACTCCTAAGGACGGCGACCTCGGTGCATTCTTGTTAGAAGAATGTAGTACTTAGTGAGTGGCTCAGGACCCGAATGGTCCCGATGAGTCTAAGTCTCTGGCCAGAGCATCTCCTATCCCGTTTGGATGGATGCCTACCCTGTATGGGTAGATGCCTATCCCGTATTTGATAGATGAAATTTACGTCCCGTATGGACAACTGCCTAACCCGTATGGTTAGAAGCTCATCCCGAATGGATGAATGCCCAGTCCTATTTGGATGGATGCCCAGAGTATGCAATTGAATAAAACGTAATAAAGAAAAAAAAATATACTCAATTTTTGTTGGATCAATTTTGGTGGGTTATTACATTGATATAAGTACCATGGATATAATTATTACCTAGAGTGGATAATTTGTCCCTAAATTTGTTAAATAAAGAACTAGTCTCACCTTTAAAGATTGAGTGACAAGGTAAAAGGACATCTCAATAAGACGATGATTAGACAAGGTCTAGGATAGTACTTTGATTACATTATCATTAATCCTATTTGAACAAAAGGATTCACTATAAAAAACAAGTGATGCATGGTAGTGTAGTTCTTGCCAAAAGTTGATAGGAATGCATTGCATAAGTTGGTCAGATGGGATTTTGACAAATGAATTTCTAAAGTCCTAAAATAGAAGATAGTTGAAAAAGACACACTGCTTAGGATGATTGAATTCTAACTAAGAAAAAATTAAAAGAATGCTCCATTTAGCTGCAAACTTAAAGTCTGTTTAGCACTTTAGCTAAGCTTAAAAATTAAAAGGACACTAATTTGGCTATATGAATATAGATCAATCATGGTTAAAAATTTTTCTACTTCTGCTATAGTTTGAGGAAAACAACAATTAATGTTAGCAATATACTCATTCCTCCTGAATCACAA
Source organism: Cryptomeria japonica (assembly GCF_030272615.1). Lineage (NCBI taxonomy): Eukaryota > Viridiplantae > Streptophyta > Pinopsida > Cupressales > Cupressaceae > Cryptomeria > Cryptomeria japonica. Next base: position 596,354,717 of record NC_081409.1, read on the forward strand.
GAAACAAAAGCACAAGAATATCAAAAAGCCACAAGAAATAGAAGCACAAGGATATCGAAAAACCATTGTATATAAAATAAATAGTTTAATATAATTGCACTAAAATCATAGTTTATTGAAAAAATAATTATCCTAAAATAAGCTTGGAAGGACTTTCATAATCAAGTTAGATCCTTTCAATTCAAATCCCACTATTAGTCTTAGTCTCAACAACTCGAAGACCACATATATTAGCTTTGAATAAATCAAATGTATTTAGGTGGAAGATGTTTATAGTCTTGTGTCATATAGGCACAATGCCTGTCATTTATTAACTTGTATTTTGTATTACTCAAACTTTATGGAACATTAGAATCAAATGCCCTCTCCAATTGAACATTCATAATATCCAACATTGCAACAAAAAAAAAAAGCAAGTATAATTTGTCTACAAATATATACCTCGGAGAAAGAAAAAACAGGATAATAAACAAGTGCAAAATCCCATGCATTAAATTGCATCTAGCCTATTTGACAAAACTAAAGTCATCAAGTTTAACTTGCCCATTTGGATGCACCAATATATTCACACATTTAAGATCTTTGTTCAATGAAATGTCAAAAAGTGAATCAGTGTCATTGATAGCTAGAATCTCAAGAATCAATGTTCTACAATAAATGCAAATATCAAAGACTTTTTAAGCTCTAGATAAAATTCAATTATATAATTGAATATTTTGATGGTTAGACTTTATAGACAAAAAAATTATATAAATTATAAAACCTATATCTTGAGCAAGAACTGTTTTAAAACTAAAATGTAATTTAAATAAAAAATAAAAAATTAGAACATATAAATGACCATAAAATAATTGAAGCAAAGAGAATTAAAATCGGTCCCCAAGCGTAATCGTGATGGAAAATAATTAAAAGAAGAAATTATATAAAAAGGTGCATGTGTGTAAAAAGAAATCAACTCAAATCAACATATAAAATTTGGAAAGAAAAATCATCTATAATTCCATTTTGAAACCTACATCTTCCTTGTCTAATCAATACAACTTAGCAATAGAGAGAAAACTCCAATATAACATTGAATACAAATTCTAGTTCTGAAGTGTTGCAATAGCTGCTGATTTGGATTCAAAATTGCCAATTGAAATCATTTTAAGAAGTGGATCTACAACTCCCTGTCTGTTGAACCCATTTCTTACAGATCACTTGCCATTACATTTTTAACTATGGTAGATTTTACAAAAAAGTAACTTCAACTAGTTCATTCAAGAACCAAAAGACAACAATCTATTATGATTCTATTCCAAGCAATGCTTGTGTTAATTAAAAAGAAAGTAGAGTTTTGGATTTTAATAACAAGAATTTTTCTATACTTTCAAAGTCGATTAAAAGCAATCTGGAGATTCTTTTCTTCTAGTAGGATACTCTGCATACAATATGTTTTTTATTTTAGAAGGTTCTTCACACTATTTATACAATGCAAAAAATTGTTTAAATATAATTGTGTGGGAATTTGAAGACAAATTTACCTTTCCAGTGGGAGAGACAAGTTGTTGCAGAGAGGTTATTTGTTCCCCAACTTCTCTTTCCTCACCCGCCAGAACAAAAGACAATTAAGGGAAGATTTTAGTTTCTCCAAAAAAAAATTATTTTTATTTTTTGTTGATAAGATTTGTCTAGGGTTTGGTATTTGATATGGCCAGAAAAATCGGAGGGACTACTATGGGATTTTTGCTACTGAACAATAGGAGTAATAGGCTGAGGGTTTGGATAACTACACATTTCTAATTTGTTCATATAATTGTGAAAATTTAGAATATTTGAGGACTGAAATATCTTGGAAGCTTCAAAGGCACTAGATTAGTTGAGAATTTGTCCATTACAAGATCTACTTAAGTGTCAATTAAAAACAACAAATGTAAGTCTAATGAGAAAAAGTCCTAAAATTACCAACGAAATAAAGAAGGCAATCTAAATAAGCTATGGGGAAATCCATCCTGTCAACTTATTACTATAGATTTCAAGAGTGTTCAACAAGAAAGACCTCCCACAAAAGGAGAAACAATACCTTGTAGTTTCAGGTGAGAAAGATGTATACAAATCAGTCTCTTGGTGTGCAATCTGCAAGAAATGACAAACCACTAGTAGACATGGGTTGAATTCTTTACCCTCCAGCCCAGTAGTGATGTAGATGGAGCAAGTATAATGCCCTTTATGAAGGACAAGAGAGCTTTCGCATTCCTCTCAGAAGGACATTGTTGTTATTGAAGGTTGTGGTTGCCCACATAATTGGCGAGACAATATATGCATATATAAATCAATATATAGTTTATTCATTGACAACTTAATGAAATATGTATATGTAAAATATTATATATGTAAACATGTATGTGCAAAAAATAATACCATGTTACTCTCTACGCCAAATGAAATGGTCGATATCATGCCTTGATGTACCTATCTCAAATCATTCTCAGGCATCAACTACTAAATCCCACACAAATATACATGTTAGTACACTAATATCTCTTCTAAATATTAATTTTAATATAATTTAATGTACTATGAAGTTACAAGCTAAGTCTCACCACTATTTCATCTCTAGCACCCAATGACTCTCCAACATATGCTATTGCCCCTCTCGTCTCATCTCCTACATGTGACATGTCATGGACCTCATACTCAATCATGTCGATGGGAGGCTTAGTAGGATTTCCAAGTAGGCCCACACATGTGTGCTTACAGATAATACAAGTATGTGGCACACAAATATGTGGATATGATGAGGGAATACCTCCATCAACTGATCCACCTAGAGTATCAAGGTCAACTCCCTAAGATAACTGAGAGCACTAGGTGATCAAATTGCAAGTCAGAGAGTGTATGGATGTGATGATTTCTACAGCTGCATCACTAACAATGCTTGGATGATGTATAGGAGGTGGGGGAGGAATAGGAGGAGGGGGAACATACAGACCTTATACCACTCGAATTGCCCCAGATCTATCTTAACGCATGCCTCCACCAACACCTTGGAAACTTCTCATGTCAAAGTAGTTGACATGCTTACCCAAGACAAATTTAGCATATAGTTTCCTCGAAAAATATTGGGGGACATCAAGACTGTTGTTGGGTGGTTTATCAAAAACCATCCACCAACGATCCCAAAAATTATCCACTATACCCCGATGTTGGCTCCATTTAATTGAATATTTGGGCTTTCGCACATCAAAAATTTCACCTATTTTGGGATTCTTAAAAAGTGCGGCTAATTCGACTTTTGAAACTAGCAAATCCTTAACTTTTTCATATGATAAGCCATTAGCATATTGTTGCCTCATGACATCTCATCAATGTAGAAATGCACCATGTTGGAATGTGAGGGTTTGTACAGTAGAAATAATGGCATCTAAGGCATTTATAATTGGAGACAAACGAGGGTGCCTACGGTAAATCTGAGAAATCTCTCAATTTAGTCAAACTATCATTAACAAGGTCCTGAATTGAAGGAGGATGTTGTTGGGGAGGGTTTGGTGGTGCAAGAGGATTTGGTGGGGCAAGGTCCTAATTGTTATCCATTGGTAAATCTAATTCATGTAGAAAATTGAAAGAAAAAAAAATCCATTAGTAAACCTAATTCAACTACATACTATAGTTTATATTAAAAAAAATAGTTTTAAAAAAATACCAAAAAATGAAACGAAAAACAAACAAAATGTCTAGAAGGTATGATTTCAATGTACCTTTGTTGAATTTGGCAAAGAAAATATATTTTTTGAAACGGATATCTAATTCATTATCCTTGCTCTTTTGTCTCTTTTGTCGTCAAAACTAGTTAAAATAAGGCTCATGGGTTTATTTCTTTTTATGGTTGTCTCAGGTAACGGATATCTGTTACCTAGCGCTTTTTTTATTAAAAAAAAATCATGATTCGTATTATATGTCAATATAACATATTGACAAAATATTATAATATATATTATATATTATATATTTTCATATATAATATAATATAATATATTTTATAATATATATCATATATATATATATATATATATATATTCTTTTAAGGGGCAAGACCGGAGGTTTTCTCCACCCAACTCTTTCCTACCGGTGCCCCTAGTGAGTTGGGTTGTATTAGGTTTTAAAAAAATAATAAATTTATGGCTTCAGCCTTTTACCAATATATATGTATATGTATATGTATATGTATATGTATATGTATATGTACATATACATATACATATACATATACATATATAAGATATTAGATATTATGATATATTATATATTATATATCATAATATATATATTATATATTATTTTTTTTATTTTTTTTAAATGGTGTATGAAACAATATTTGTTTTTGATTAAAAAAGCAGTGAGACTTAGGGCACTAACCCTTTACATAGCAAAACTATTAACGAGACCACAGTGCAAACACAACACTATAACAACATTAACAACAACTAACGGCAAAAAGAGACCAAGACTTACAAAATCAAAAACAGCAGCAGAAAACACAAGAACAAACTACAGGGGCGCCTTTCATACCCCAGTGGCATCAATGACATTGTTCCATTCATTGGATAGGAACTTATACAGGTCCCTATTCTCATGCTTATCCTCCTCTGTGTCCACAGTACATTCCCTCAGAAGAGAGAGGGTGAGCGTCGAGCTATGTAAAACCTGTAGATGAAATTTGTTAAGGCCTGCAATTTGGGCATCTCAGACCTCCATCTTGCTCTTGAGCCGATTGACATCGTCCATGATAGCCTGCAATTCAAGCACAAGGCCTAGATTCTCAATCCTCTACATGATGTCCAACATGTCTGTGTGCAGCTTTCCATTTGCTTCAAAGTAGGGACACCCTGAGGGTTCGCAGTAGCCATGTCATCCATAGTCTTATCCATCACCTTGGCCACATCTTCAGCAGGGGCACAGTCAATATCATTGCCTAGGCCCATCAAGGGAAGAGAGTTCATCACCTGTTCCTCCATCTTTAAATCCAAGTCCAAGTTACTCGAATCCAGGGCTTTGTTATCATAATTACCCATGACACCCTTAGTGCGCATGTTCATAGGGGTTGTATCCTTAACATCAACAGAGTCCTAGGTTTGCATCTCATAATTGTCTATGTCAGCGGCACCAATAGTGATCAAAACCATGGGGTACCTAGTCATATCCACATCCACGGTATTGTGTTTAACAGGGGTTTTGCCTTTGCCCTTGGATAGGGAGCGGGAAACGTTGGGAGAGGCGGATAGAGTCAAACTGGGTGAGACCAAAGATAAGGAAACAACAAAGGCATAAGCAGGTAGAGACATGGAGAAATTGGTCATAGCAAATCGTTCATGAGGATACTAGAAAAATCTAGGGAAGGCCATAGACAGGACAGAAAGTTGTTGAGGAGTAGGCATGGGGGGTTGAGAGAGCGAGAGGTTCCGGGGGAAAAAGGGCCTCATGAAATTTGTATAGTCTATAAATGAGGCCCTGGTTAAGGAGGTAGGGCGGCTTATCCCCATGCTTGGGATCCATGGTGTCTTTAACAGAGCTTTCAATGGAATATAGTAAAGAAAAGGGCAAACAGAGCAAATCATTATTGCGGAAATGATTCAGAAGGGGCAAATGATAGTAGTAAAATATCTTGTGCCTGCCCTCGAGAGTGAAGTACTTCATGATCATAAGGTAGATCAGTTCCATGGGTGTTTAAGCTCCTCCTGAGCAAACCCACTCTGGAGTTTGACAGGTTCCTTGCGGTTGCGAAAGAAGCGTTTCAAACCTTTACTATTGGCAACATGGCTAGTGCGCTTCTAGCGTCGGTCGTCAAGGGCCAGCTTCATAGCCTGGGCAATAGTCTCCTTAGAGACATCAAAAGAAATGTCGCCCACCGAGACATGCCTCCTAGACCAGGAGGAGGCAAAAGCAGTCGAGAGTTGCTCATTATGGCCCTGCAGACATTCCAAAAAATCGGCAACCCCTCCTTCAACGCAGAAATTCCAGACCAGGGGGTCATTTTTTAAATCATTTGGATTGTCCAGTTCGTATCTAACTCTATCACCCCCATATCCCCCGCCAACAGAGCTTCTTTAGTCATGAAAAAAAATTCACGGAGAAAGTTGCAGAGACCCTTCGAGAAGCAAGCCGAGAAAAGACAATGGGAAGTGTGTGAGCCCAACGTCATTAAATAAGGCATGAGGTTGGGCGCATGGGAAAAATTGAAATCACTTTTGGAAATGATTTCCTAGTTACGAGGCATGAGGAGCCAGCAAATACCAACGTCAACCAACACGTTACCAATCCAATTGTACCTCATCATGACGTTGTAAGCCCAAAGGAATTGCCAACAAAGCAGCACGTCCATCACTGCCAGCTTGGCCGAACGAAACAATATTTGTTACATGGCATTTTTTTAATAAAAAATTCCACAATTCGTTTTATATGTCCATTTAACATACAATATATTATTTATATGACAATATATAATTTATTAAATTAAATATACTATATATTATATATTATCATAAATATCATAATATATAATTTGTATATTATATATTAGGATATCTATTATATTATATGTCCATTGAGGTTTGGGTTTTACCATTGCAGTAAGTACTTTTTCCCAACCCAAGTAAAAAGTCAAAGCAAATTTTCATGTTTTTAGGCAAAGGAAAAACACATTTTTTTCATATTGCCATTTTTTGGACCCCTTTGATCTTGCACATACCCTAAATTTTCATTTGAATATATTTATGCATTCAATTAAATGATTGTTTAAAATAAAAACATTTTTTTATATGATTTACTATCTTTTGGTTTTTAACTTGTAAAAGGTAAATGGCCTTATTTCTTTAGTGTTTAATAGTGGTCGTTACAAATGCAAATGTTAAATAAGAAAAATAGCATTAGGAGAATATAAAAGCAAATAGCTAAAAAATAAAATACAAGTACTAGCTAGGAGGTGAGTATATATAAAAATGACAAAGGGAAGAGGGGAAGAGGTGGCCAATACAACCAATAGAGAGAGTCCACCACAATAGTCTAAATTAAGTAGGTGTAACTCCCATGGAAGATGTCCACAATTTGCACCCACTCACACTATTACTCATATTATTAATCCTAAATAAAATTAAATATAAGTGTAGGAAAAACCTAGGAATGGAGACGGAAGAGTGTGGAAGTGGATTTATTTGCAGTCCTAGAAGCATGAAACAATCAACATGCACATAAGGAAGCCTGAAATGACAAGTACTTCATTTTAAAGACACTACAATTAATGACGCATTTGCCGAGTGCAGAGTACTTGTTAGAGATGATGGCGGAGTGCAGCAAATCTGTTGCGAAATCTCATTCCTTTTATATCATTGATTTTGCATTTATGACCCATCACAAACGACGGCAGAGGAATTAACTACCTTGGTTTGTGAGCAGAGTATTGAGCCTGCAATAATTTGATTGATAAATGTGTTTATGTCATTCGCATTGTAGAGTTTGGAGTTAACAATTTGTGCAGGTCCAATGGAGGCAAATTTCACTCTGAGAATGGAGAAAAAATTGGTTCCATTTCTGGGGACGGTGTCAGACAAAAGAATGCAGGGGCTCTTCAAGTACAAAGAGGAGAAATTGTGGAGTGCGGCACGCCTAATACTAGGAGAGGAGGTGTTGCACATCCATTTCCGTTACCAGATGAATATGGAGGTGTACTCCTTGATTATGGCCTAGGCATGCAAGTTCGAGCTAGAGGTAGAGAAAATAAAGCTCACGCTAACAAAGTTGATAGACGAGGAATATCTGATCAACCTCGACTCCATTTTGGAGTGGGTTGTCCCTCAGACAGGAATCCGCATTCGGGAGGGAGACGTTGAGGAAGAGATATTGTCTTTTGTCCGAGGGTTGGAAAACCGCATTAAGGAACAATATCGTGAGCGAGCTCGCATTGGCTGGGAAGCCATGAAGCTCTGTGTCAAGATAATCAAAATAGATGAAGTATTGAAGTCCCTCAAGGTGGTGGCGCGTATGGAGGTTGGGAGAGACCTACGGAATAGATTTGAAGAAGGGCGGGCGGTCCAACTCCTAGCAAGTCTGGAAGGTGACCCTGACTTTGGATCTTTGGAATGCATCCTGAAGATGATGAGTGAAGCTGCAAAGGGAAAAGCACTGGCAGAGATTGCGGACGAGGAGAAGGCGAACCAGAGCGATAGCGACTGAGTGGGCATGGGACCATGGTGTTTGTTTTGTTTTTATCTCCACTGTTGTTTTTAAAAATACTTTTTAAGGATAACTGTAATATTTTAGTGTAGAGATGCACAGAATTGGTTTGTATTTCCTTGTTTTTAGCTTTGAATGTTCTCCATAGTAGGCCAGGACTGTTAAATTTTGGGCTGATTTTTATATCTTGTATGGCCTTGGTTGATTGTATATCTTTTTCTAAATCAATATACTACAAAATTACCGATCAAAAAAAAAAAAAAACTATGTTTAAAATTTTATTATTATATCCTTCTACAAATAAATTTATGCTTTAAATGTCACTTGCTAAAAATACAATTAACTATAAAAAAATAAGTTATTGAAATTTATGTAAAAAAACTCACAAAATATTTCTTAAATTTTTTAAACTATGGATTTATAATCTATAAACTCTAATCACTAGTTTACATCATCTTCAAATTATTAACCTTTTAGTTGCTATTGGTGTCAAAAAATGATAATTTGATTCAAAATGTTGATTCCAGTGTCCTACTTCAAAGAAAAAAAACACTTTTGTAGGATCACCCTTCTACATCCTTTTATTTTTTCATATTACTATTTACACTTATTTCTTTGTCTCCCATTTCTTTTTCTAGCCATACTATTCAAACTTTTATTATTATTTTTATGAATGATGTATGCTACTTTCTCTCATACCTAATTGTCAATATTTTTTAATATATTTATCCTTCCCTATCTTGCATTAACAAATTCTTAATTCATCACAGTTCACATATACCATGGAGTTACTAATATAATCTTGACATATTCCATGCTTCTTATTGTACTTTACTTCAGTATGTTTCATCGTCTCACTAAAGTGTAGTCAAAATTTTAAGGTCATAAATTTCCTACTTTGCAATTTAGACATTATATTTCAACATTTATTTTGATGTCCACTCCCTTATTGCACTTTTAGGATAATTTCACCAACTTTTGGACTTTACCATAATCAAAAGTAGGGACTCTGAGCCTTGTGATTACTTCATTTGGGAACCTCATAAATTTTAATCCTTAAATCATCAAGAACACTTGTGACAAATTTCACTAATGTGACTTATGTTCAAATTTTGAAATCAAATTTAGCTAAGTTACAACATTTCTAATTATCTTATTCCTAAAAACTTAATATAAAAAAAAAATTGGTGTTCATTTGGTGGGCTGGAAGAGGTGGATGAAAGATATAACTCTCAACATGCGAAGTTGAAGAAATTGCATTTGGGAGCAAAATAGCAAGCTACATATTTAAAGTCTATAAGTTCAGGGCTGCATCACTATTTCTCACCCATGATTCTTGTATAATCTCCCTTGTAATTCACCCTTGCATAGCTTTATCTACTCTTTTCTCCATTTGGAAATCCCTATTCCCTTCATTTCCATTATAGCCATCTCCTAAACTCCTTGTTTTAGATTATTTCCTCAAATTTACAATTCCTTACTCCATTGTCCTCTTTTGTTTCCATCTTCACCCTCTTGAATTTCCATCACAACACACATTGTATATTTAGATTGCTTCATAGGGTTTTCTTTTATGAACAACGAAGATTTCCAATAATGCTTTATGGACTTTCCAAATGTTTAACACACTTTCTTCCTTTGTCCCAAAATTTTACTCATGTGTCCTTATTCTCTCTAGAGTAAATATCATCAATTTATAAGTAGAAATAGAATCAATAGTACATTGAAGAAAAACTACACCTATGAGGGGTAGCTATGCCTAGCAACACTAATATAGTACAAAGATTTTAAAGTTTGTGTGATTATGTCTATATTTTTCCTAAAGCTACTTTCAAGCTTCTACAATTCATTTATAGTATCAAAGGTAACAAAAAATAGGTGCATATATTCTCTTTTGTATTCTTTTAAGTTGCAATAATCTTTTTCAAGCTCTTGTATTTGATAGCTTAGATATCACATTCGGTAGTATTTATTTTGTTTTTTCTATTATTATTGGTGTCTAACTTATTGGATGCATAAAAATTACAAAAGATATTTTCTTGTGTATTTAACATAGAAAAATGTACATTTTCATTCTTTCAATGTCAAGTCAATTCATAATGGCTAGTAGAAAGGGGGAGAATTGAATTTGAAGTTTTAAATTATAGGTTCATTCCCACTTGCGTTTGGATATCTAAGTTAGTTGAAAATTGACTTAAGGGTAACAAAGATAAATTTTGAAGTAGTAAGTGAATGTATAGAAAGAAATGCAAATGGAGGTGCAAATATAATGAGTAATCGGTGATTATAAAATATTTATAAATATAGATAAATAAAAACAAATAGAGATTAAATCATTAACCAAATAAACGAATAAAGTTTTAAATGGCATAGAAATAATTGAATAAACTCAAATTCAGATGAAAATGATGAAATTTTACATCAAGACCCTGCAACATCATTAGGTGCATTTGGGTCATTCATATAATTCTCAAAATAAATCACCCCCTTGGCTTTCCAAATGCAGGGATCCAAAATCTCTGTGTGATTTTTACGGAAATGTCTGACAAGATATTCCAATCCCCTAAAACCTTTGTAACACCCCTCCACTTTACAGAAGAAACCAGATTCACCAGAGCTGTCGATTTTGAATTCCCAGAAGTAGGCATCTAAATTCTTGTTCACCAGAGCTTCCATGCTCACAAGGGAGTCTTGGGCATTCTCCTTTGCTTCAATGTTTGAAGGATAGTAAAGATCTTTCATCCAGTCTTCACCTTTATGAGACTCAAAGAAGGAGGCGCGTTTGCTCTATTGTGTATTCTTCATACTTTTGGGCAGTTTATTTGGTCGTATGCCATCCTCAAGTGTGTTCACGAATTGCTTAAAAGTCATCCAGCTGAATAGAGTGTGATGCCTCTTATTGTGAGATGTGTTGGAGCTCATCCCGCGCCTCATTGTGAGATTTCCCTGCACAGAGGAAGTAGGGCAATCTCTTCTATTCACTGCTACATCAAATATAGAGTCTTTTCATCATTTATACAAGTAAATGAAGAGGCAGGGAGTTCAAATATGAAGAGACAAGAAGTAATGAAGAGGCAGGGAGAAGAGGAATGGTCACATGAATGTTAGACTTCATACATTCAACAATATTTCACTTGAAATCTAACCAATATAATCACAAATCATGCTACTTTTCCAAACTTGATGTCACATTTTCACTAGGTCAAGAGAAACTTTGAAAAACTCTTAGGTTCTCCAAATTTTGTTCAAGGACATTTTGGATGAGTCTTTTCCAATCCATGTCGAAATCGATAAAACCTAGCAGTTGGGTATCTTCGGCTTTAAACCTCAAATCAATTTTGTTTCTCACACTAGTACATTCGAGGCTAATTTCCGACGGCCGATTGTCAGAATTGTGACTACTTTTCGTCGGACTGCCCACAAAAGCAGTCGTTGAAAACTCGTCGTCAGATTTGTTGATGATGCCTCTGACCATCGGAAATACAACAACCCCATGGACTCTGTCGACAATGGGCATGATCACTCTTCCGCTCAAAAAAGTCGTCGGACATACAGCATCCTCATCGAATGTCTGTCATAATTCTCTCCATGTTGGTAGTCCATCCATATTCTCCTGTACCTTTTGAAAGCAATTTTCTCGCAGTACCATCACATGATTTTTACTTTGCTTTGAGAAAAGCACTCAAAAACTTTAGGTCTATGATACATAAATTTTTGTTTATGTGCGTCCTGTACCATTTTCCTCAACTGCTGCTCCAGAAGTTTCTTCCCTTGCCTTAATTTTTATTATAAACCTCAACTTTTTCAAAGGCCTTGGCATTCTTACAAACAACATTCAAAAAGCCACTTGAATTTGTATAGTTGTTGTATTTTCGTCCATAGCGGGCACCCGAATTGAATGAGGAGTTCTCTATGATTTAAATCCATCACTTTCAGAGATGATGTCTTCTTTAGAAACAAGTTCTTTCAGACTCCTCCTTGTAATAAATTTGGTATTAACTTTTTATTGCAAACGACATCTCTGCTACAAGTGACTTGTTTTGAATCTAGATCTCACAACCTGCAGCCATGTGTTTCATATTTGTATCTGACAAAGATACACCATTTCAATTTCAATTTCCATTTTGTCTTTTTTCTTATGGAATGTGAACAAAAGGGACACACCCAAACACTCATAGATGATTGTATGAAATCATCTACAACTCCTTACCCCATTATTATCTATTGTTCCATTTCTTTTGTGATCAATTTTCATCTTGTAGAATTTTTATCACATCACACACCACATGTATTTAGATTTTCTCATAGGGATTTCCTTTCCGAACATCCAATATGGAATATAATCAATAATGCTTTATGGAGGTTCAAAATAGATCAAACAAGGGACTATTTGAGGTAATCTCCTTTTACAAACACACTTTTTCTATTTTGTCCTTAACTTCGACTCATGTAACCTTACTTTCTAGACTAAACATCATTAGTTTACAAGTAGAAAATTAATCAAGAATGCAAGTGAATCCTAAAAGTTTTGGAGGTAGCACACCATAGAAAAATTGTATCTAAGAGTAGTAGTTATGCCTAGCAACATTGATATAATACAAATATTTGAAACTTTGTGCAACAATGTTTAGATTTTCCCTAAAGCTAGTTTCAAGCTTCTACGTAATGCCCCGCCAAGAAACCCTAAAGGATTCGATTACAAACACTCGGAAAGAGTGTAAAATTTATTTATTTTTAAACAATACAGAAAGCATAAACGTATCAGATAAACGTTACATTAAAAGTTGCACGAGCAAAAGAATTAACTTAAACTCCTAAAAGCGTTTCCCAACATGGATTACTTAATTAAACTAATCCTTACTTAAGGTCAATTAATCCACTTAAGATATATATTTATCCATTAGGAATTTAATTAGACAAACAATGATTGTTTCATACTTTGCATGAGATAACACTAACATTTCTATGCTTCATTCATGATAAAACATTCAATTATATTACAACAATGATTTTAATTAAAGATATAAATCCGACCATCTAAATTTCATCATAATACATTGCTTTTACATTGCAAGGATAACATAATATTACAATTGCACTTAAAACACCATGTCTCATAAAAATACATAATGGTTACATAAAATTACAACTTGTCATGAAGGCATGTAAATAAACAAATGATACAACCGACCACATAAGGTCCAAAAGATACAAATATGATCCAAGAAGAACAAAAAAGGATCCAACTGGTGAAAGGAATGAAGTAATTTAAGAGATACATCTGGAGCACCTGCAAAGATAATCCCTCGCAAGAAAGGCACGAACAAACTACCCGATGGAAAGTGGCACTACCACCCGACCATTTGGCCCAAAAAAGACCATCCCTCCATGCTAGGAGATAGTAATGAGGCCCTCAAGCAAACCACAATAAAGCATCACATGGCCTAACATGTACATCGGGTACTCACATAAGGCATAAGCATACAGATATGACTCCCACAAGAATGCTCCAAGTAAAGCCAACATAAGACTACACATTAGTGAATATAAGGGAAGAGTGTCATTGCATAGCTAGTATGGGTTATCCTGGTAGGCCTCCATAGGCCCCATCCCCCATCCTGGGTTATCCTGGTAGCCTCCCCCAAACCCCCAGCCCCCATCCATGACTCATGCAAACCCAAGAAACCTTTCATGAAGACAAGGTGGTTGGTTTTCCATTCCAGGCCTTCCCACTACATCATGAGTCTATACAAGCACTCAACCATGAGTGAGGCACAATTAATCTTGATTAATATTTTATAACCCAACCCAGTTTATTAATTAAGTTATCACTTATTACTCAACTTCCAAGGGGTTATCCTGGCAACCACTTTTGGCCCCACCCCCCACTTAGAAGCCTGTCTTCCTTTTGACACTACACATCCTCCAAAGAACTCCAAGGCAAAACACAAAAGTCAACCAACACAAGGAGTTCAAAACAAAACTGAAGAAACAACTTGGTTATACAAACCTCCTACCAAGGTTAAACCAACTAGAGGTGTGAAACGGACAATTGGTCTATTCACAAGACAAGACCACAACCAGGATAAAGCAAGTACAACCACAATCAACACTTAACCACTTAATTTGCACTATTGAATCGCATTCAACAACATACCAACATAAACACAAAAATAACTCTTTTCAAATTTAAAACATCCAAAATCCTCCAATCAGAGTAAATATCCAACAAGGATTCACTTGCACACTAGACATATCCATTGTAAGGAATGGTAAGTACAATTCAAGAATGTAATTAAAAATTATTGTTATCTAATTGTATCTCTTTCGATAAATT